>NW_007579263.1:41682-46082 GCF_000690725.1 Stegastes partitus
CTTTACAGACGCCAGCAGAGGTCCCCACGAGCTGCTGTTTCTTCTTGGCTGCATTTATCAGTTGGTTTATGTTCAACAAGAGTTTTTTCAAGGTGGAAATGTCTTAATTTTGTAGAGGGAAATGAATAATAGTGTGTTCCGATGTCAAATTTAAATGTCTGAGGTAGCAAAAACAACAACTTACATACCGTCTATAAATGAGAAATGATGTTTACTGGTTAGCCAACTATTTGTATGTTCATTTATTTTATTCTATAAGACGGAGTCAGAAGCAGAGACATGACACAGTTCACGTCTAACTCATTTATTCATGTTCATGTTCCTGTAGCATCCAAATATCTGGATGAACCGTATTTACTTATGAAAATATGAGAGAATCTAAACCAAAACTTTAACGCTATATGGCGCTAAAGCATGAATATAAATTGCCGGAGTATCTTTTTACTGCCGGAGATGCAAAGCAGAAATAAATCCAGAGCAAACACACACTCAGTGACCACAGCTACCGACAGAAGAGTCCGGTCAGAACAGGACAGGTGACAGGAAGTAGGATATGTTTAAAATGTAAAAATGACAATCATAAAAGACAGGAATACTTAGGGAGACTTAAAAAGGTTCAGCTGGTTAACAACAAACTTCACAGACAAACTGGACAATGAAAAAGAAACAGATTCTGTCATGAGGAACGAGGGACACAGTTAGTTGTCTTGTGATTTTTTATTATTTGTTTTTATTCTTTATTTATTTATTTATTTATTTATTTATTTATTATCTTTTATTTAAGAAACTGTCCCGCCTTGTCAGTATTGTTAATTTGATAATAATGCCAATAAAACAATATTTAATTGAATATTTTTTAACAGGAGAGATACATACGTCATAAATATATGTGACATGTGCCATCGTTTCTTATTTAATATATTACCAACTGAATGTTTTTACAAATTTCAATTTGTTAATTTGAATTGTTTGTAAGAAGAAAAATGAATTTGTCCTTTATTTACGCAGGAAGTCCCACGAAATTAGAAACTCTTACCCCAAGAGAGACCTGGTGAGCGTAAAGTTACGGAAAAATGTTCAAAATCAGGCACAACAACAACAACAACACACTGAAACAACAAAGGGATTAACAACAAATAAAGCAAATTCCACATTAGGAATAACAAACGCTGTCTTGAGTTACACATGTTTTGATCAAGTTATTTTGAAGGTTGTTCTGTAACAGAGACAGAAGAAACAGCAGCAAATCCTGAAGAGCAGCCATTTATTGGAGGGAAAAATCATATAAGAATGGAGTTTACTCAGTATTTCTTTGTAAATAACAACATACCATTTCCAGACCATATTGGACAATGAGTTATGCTTGTGCAAGCATCTTCCTATCTGATGTTATCTGGATAATAAATACCCAGCTGGAATTTAAGATTATTTCTGCATTTGCTCAATGTGTATTCTGAAAGAGAGTCTATCGTTCACCCAGATGCTAAAATACTTAAAGGATGATGATTGTCCATTTAAGTCTCCATCAGCACGACTACATGTAAGCCTTCGTAGAAATGTGGACATAGATCACACACCGTTATGTTTACAGTTAACTTGTTTTGTCTGATTGAACCAAGCAGAGGCCATCTTGTTTTTTGAGTTAGATGTGTAGGCGGGGTCTCAAATCTGATTGGATAACAGTGTGATGAAATTTCAACTATTAAAGGTGAAAACAGACAAAAGCACAAAAGTGTTGTTTATTTTGAAGGTTCAGTATTGATGCCTGATTGTGTATCCATGAACTGAGCTGTTCTTGTTGGAAGAATCTTTAGAAAATCACGTGTATTTGCTGTTAACTTCCTCACATCTGGAGCTCTGACCTGATTGGCCGGTTTGAACCAGGAAGTAAAGGAATGGTCTGTTCTGAAGGCAGCACAATGCAACGCTCAACTGCTTCATTGCTGGAAGTAAGAGAAAGGTTTTCCTCTTGGTTTTCTTTTTTTTTCTTCTTTTGGGTACTGCTCTGTGTTTTGGGAATGCAAACAAATGGCTTCCTATTTTTCCAGCACGTCATTTTTTTGCCAGCGTTCCATCTTCATCGTGCCTCACCATGCAGCTTGCACCTCTTCTTGCAACACTGGCTAAGGTATGAGTGTTAGGAATACCCAAGATCTGGCAGTCAGCGCTAGAAAAAAAACATGAATTTGGTTTTCTCAGCATCAAGAACCAACTTTGGATTTCTGTCATGAGGCCTGAATGACTTATTCTGAACCACTGTCCTGCTAAAACAAGCACAGTGGTTTCAAACAGGGTCACTAAATGGCAAATCACCAACCCAACAAGCAGGGAACGTTCCCACAACATTGGCTAACATTACCTACAAGTTCTAATAAGGTTTGAAAGAAAACATTTTAATCACGTTTTATGAAAAGTAATGTTCCTATGAGGTTAAAAGTTAACTAAGACAGAACGTTTTAGCATTCAGAGGATGGTTCGTGGAGATTATGCTGTCTGGTAAACATTCAAAAAATGTTTTCGAGATCAGGATAGAATGTGTTCTGATAAAATGTTACTGTAATTTGATATATTAACAAAGGAGGAACGTTTTGCCTGAAATATTCAGAGAATGTTGAGAAACTACTTTTATAAAACGTTCCTGCATGTTACATGTCAACAGAGGAAGGACGTTCTTAATGTAACACTTGGAAAACGTTTTAAGAGCATTTTTCAGAGGGTTTTTATAGAAATCCATCCTGCTTTTAAGAGGAACATTCCAGGAACTTAAAGAAAACTTCCTGCTGAAAACACTCCTAGAACTATGCAGATCTTTTTGTTAAAGCTCAAAAGACTCACAGCTTTCTATACAGGTGCAGTACAAGCATCAAGATGACGAATTCATATATTTAACAACACCAGAATGTTACTGTAAAGTTTCACAGTGTCTTGTGGAAGTACTTGGAAGTAACATAAGAGCGTCTGTACCACAACTGGCCACATGATGGCGACACAACCCACAAAAAAAAAACCTCCAGCAGGTCTGTAAACCTGGCAGAAAGCTCACCATGGGGTACAGAAATAATCCTATTCGGCATTTATTATTGGTGATATTAATGCTTATTAACATAGATTTCTACTCTTGAAATAAAGGCGGCTCATTGATATGTCTTGCATTGAACCTCTGTGTTCGAAGCGAATCAGAAAATGCGGAATTTCTGAAGAGAACGCCGACACTGAAAGAGGCTTAGGTTGCGTTGCGACACCGAGCTCTGGGCCAGTTTTCCTTTGTGGAAGGCCACGTTTGGTTTTACAGCCAAATCTATGCGTCAAAAAAAACAACATCTAAATAAAGGCACGTTATTTAAAAAGTTATTTACTATAAAATGGGATATTGCGATGCTGCAGATGTGAGTAAATAAGACGTGCGTATGCAGTGCACATGTTTACAGGAACGAACGGGTTAAATTAAATATCCATTCATGCCTCACACCCCAAAACCAAACAAGTAATTTGTTACCATTCTCTGGAAGCAAATCAGGCCTGCCTTTCGTCTCCCTAATGTGAGCACTGTCTTATACAGTCGAACAATTACAACAGTGCATTATCCAACTCGCTGACTGTAATTCAATTAACTTCCTCCCCCTGGCTTCATCCACCCAGATAATACACACATTAATTAACAACAGAATCCAATATCGCCTGTTCTGCGCCTCCACTTATTTTCATTTCCCATAAAAAGGTCATAGCAGCCACTTCCAACTGAAGACAATTAGTGTAAGTGTGTAGTAATGGATTACACTTGTATATCACCAGGGCCCAGAGTGTGTGACAGCGAGCGGCGGAGTTAAGCCTGCTGCTCGTCGGAGGCTTCGGCCTCGGAGGAGAATAATGCTGACGCAGCTGTGATGCACATCCATCAGAGGTGTCGCTCCACCAAACTCATAATGCCGACTCTCCGGAGAGGACTTTCAGCAACAAACACTTGAGGCAGGCGGAACAAAATCTCTGGCTGTTGCATTTCGGTGGAGAGAATAGAGTTTCTTTCTTCGGCATGTGTTCGCGTTGAAGCCCGGTGAAGTAGAAGCCGTCGGGTAGCAGCTATGGTAACGCATCTATCCAAGATCCAGCAAGGTAGTGTGGACAGGAGTCTTTCAGATTTGGGTGGATGATGAAATTTACATCAGAATTTTGAGCTTCCCAATGTGTCTGTGATCAGTCAATGGAAAGCAAGTACCAATCGAAGCACCTCCAAAGTCCTGTAGCGACTACTTCAACTGTAAGTCTTTTAATGATGAATTGTTTCCATTGATTTCCACTGATGGAGCCCAAACTCTCCATGAAGTAGATTTTAGCAGCGAACATTTCAAGCAAACTCTTTGTTCCTTACATGACAGTGGAAAGAACATCATTTCTTTATTAAG
>NW_007579263.1:46921-77646 GCF_000690725.1 Stegastes partitus
ATAAAGGTGTGGATGGCCGAGAATCCCATCGAATGGTCTCCCTTCATACCAAGCATTGGTTTTAAGTGTGACTTGCTTTCCTGGAGCCGACTGAGCATGTGCAAAAAAAACAAATGGTGCTTAAAACCAATATCTGGTATAAACAAAGGACATTCTCAGCCATCCACACCCTTTATAATTCATCATTAATGGAGTTTAAATTTAAATAGTGGCTGCAGGACTTTCATTGATAAGTGCTGTCCATCAATGCAGCCCAGACACAATGAGGAATCCTCCAGAAATCCTGTGCTAACGTCGTCCCGCTGTGTTCAGCACACCTCAGGAGTTTACAGTTGCTTTTTAATTATTTGTAGAACTGACGTCTAACTTTGAAGCTGCACCTCGATCAGTATGCAACATTTATAAGATACCCAGCAGGCGATTATTAAAATCAGCTTCACCTTTACCAGCTGCAACAATGAAGTGATGAACAGATTAGTGCATCTATAATTACAATCCAATATAATATAATACAATCAGTCTGAAGTAAACCCTTCAGCATAATGAACACTTTTCCTTTTGGTACTTAAAGTGCATTTTAACGTTGATACTTTTGTTAAAACGTGAATTTTACTTCTACATTGTGATATTGTTGATCTACCTTAAAGCAAAATATCTGAGGACTTCAGAGATGTAGGGGCAGATTTATTAACCTCTGTCCTGCCCAAAGGTCTTAAAAGTCAACTTGATGTAGATTAGTCACAGATCCATCCCTCATAAGGAGGGTTTTCCACTTGAGGATTCAGCTTTCTGCACTTGCATCTTGTCCTGTGCGCAAGTTTTAATTAAACGTCATACCAGCCAACCTCCAATGGTGCAGTTGAGCCACAGATGAAAAAGCCACCCACCCTGTAAGCTAACAGGACTGGTTCCTCAGGTTTGTTACGTGGTTTTCTGAATCCATGTTTGTGAGACTCTCATTGGTAGTTTCAAGGTGAAAATGATCAACCATGACTTCTTATTTCAGCCACATGTCTTGTAGCCTATAAACAGACATGTTAACGAGGTAAAAACCTCGTTTTTTTTTCCCCAGGCCGGTGATGCCTGAAACTCACCACAGAGCAAATGCACACAAAATCCCTCTGAAATGGATTCTGCCACAGTCACAGAAGAGCAGAAAGCAAACCAGAACAATGGCAGGTTGTTGAGGGGGGGTAGGGTCAGGGCAGTCTCAGTCATCCCCATTCAAAGCGGCAACCTAATTACCAGAGGAGAGGGAAACAGTAATTAGCAGCGAGTCTCACCTCGTTAATCACAAAGGGCTCCTTCGCTCTATTTATATCTGATTAATGGCTTGCTTAAGCACGGCGAGATATTTATGTTTCTGTTAATTGTGTGCAGCTTGTATCCTCTCAGCTCGCTCGGCATGCCGACACCCCCAGATAGACAACGGCGCGCACACAGACACACCTCCGCCACACTTACCTCATCTCATTACGCTCTCATTACTACTTACTGTCTCGCTCAAACAGTCAAAGCTGGTAAAAGACTGCAATTTGTCTCATACCTGATTTGTTTCTTATACATAATTAGCCTATTAGCCTGGATCCCTTGTCTACAGTTCATACAGACGCACCTTTTACTTTTTATTTTGGATATTTTTGGTGGCCCTCAGTGGACTTAACTGTACTTAAACATGAGAAGAGCACAGTGGAATATGGATTTGTGTCCGGCCACAGTTGGTGCAATCCAAAATATCCATCCATCCATCCATCCATTATCTATACACCACTTAATCCTCACTAGGGTCATGGGGGGCAGGAGTCTATCCAGCTGACTCAGGGTGAAGGCAGGAGACACCCTGGACAGGTCACCAGTCTATCACAGGGCTACACTTAGAGACAGACAACCAAGCACACTCACATTCACACCTACGGACAATTTAGAATCACCAGTTAACCTCAACATGTTTTTGAACTGTGGGAGGAAGCCAGAGAACCTGGAGAGAACATGCAAACTCCACGTAGAAAGATCTCGGGTGTCCTCACCGGGACGCGAACTGGCGACCTTGTTGCTGCGAGGCAACGATGCTAACCACTGAGCCACCTTGCAGCCCCCAATCCAAAATATGTACCTCTTATTAAACAGAAAACACATAACAGAAATTAGAAACAGAAAAGACAAGAAAACCTATACTTTGGTGGTGTCTTGTGCCAAAAAGAAAACCAAACATGTCCCCTTTAGTTTCTACCTGAAGAAATTAAGTAGAATTTGGAAACTGGATCAAATCTATTACGCTGAACTATTCATTGTTCTGATGGTGTGATGGTGAAATGTTCCATATCTAGATTTAATTTATTTAGAGGAAACAGTGACTTTTTTCTTGAGAAAGAAGTCTGAAATAAGCCCTTTTGACCAAAAGTCACAGAACTTTTATTCGCAGTAACTATAAAGTTAGCCGACCAATACTTCGACAGCATGCGTTTCTGGGCTTCTTATCAGGTGTAGAAATTCTTCTGGGGTTCAGTTCCGCTTGTTCTCAGTCACAGTTGTGGATTTTTAGCAGACTATTGTGGAAATGCCAAAATCTGTAGTTCCTCCAATGGCCACTTGAGGCTGGCTCCAAAGGTGAGTCACTTCTATAAACCTCCATGTTAGAATGGTTCACTTTACAGCAAAAATAAATACGTTTACAGGCTGGTACAAAACCAGTTTTGGCCTCTGTAGTTAATGTCCTTGTTCTTGATCATTGTAAAAGAGGTTTGTTTTCATATAACTTACCTGTTTAAATTATATTAAGACTTAAAGTTATGCATAATTAAACTGAATGATAGGCCTGTTCCGCCTGTTTCAGCTCTAATGACGCTAGTTTTTAGATTAGCTGGGAAACTTGTGGGATTCAGTTCACCTTCATATGCAGTCTTCCATTTTTAGAAACCATGCTTGTCAAGTGGTGTATTTCATCGTAGTGTGCCACATATGGGAAACCCCAACCCGGGGTTGTTTGAATAGTAGAAACAACAGCCTGAGAACTAACTTTAGATTGCTGGTGGAAATAAAGAAAAGTTTCTGAGTTCCTCAAAAAGTTGATGTCCCCCTGAGAAAGTTCTTGTTGTGGAAATGCCCTGGTATATAAATATGATTCCATGAAAGGACGGAGAGGTCAGGCTTCCTAGCACCACATCGACACCAGCTGTGTATATTTACATGTAATTTCAGATGCCGTATGCCTGGTTGTGGCCCTTTTGTGTCTTCTTAAGTACGGATGAGTACATTACACCACTAACAATGTGTTGTTCTACTGTAAATCCGTTCCCATTTCTGAATACTGGTAGCTGCTCTCCTTTGACCATGAAATAACCAAATGCATGTGGCCTGTCTTGCACACTTGTTCTTTGCTTTGCATGTCCACTGCAGGTAGATAAAGGTTTACAGGTACAGCCCTGTTACCAGCCCTTACACACTTTCTGTTTCCATTCGACAGCTTCGACATAATTTCAGTTGCTCCAAAACACGATAAGATGGCAGTTTTTGCAAATAGAACAATGGACGTTTGTTGGACGATATGGTGAACTTTATGTTGAAGATGTCGATGTTAGAGAGGACTAATTCTAGACAGTTCCAGGTTAGGGACGTACCAACACTGAGGTAGGTGTTTTCATCTTTGAAAATGATCCTGAAAGTTCTACCGAGGTGGTTCTTGAAGTGGGAACAGAGGTTTGGGATTTGTGGAGCGTTTCCCATTGACTCACCGAGATAAGGTTCCCTAGAAAAGGCAGAGAATGAGATTTAAACCATCAGCTGACATCTTGTATCTTCTCCTTTGATTGTAAATTAGCCAAAAATCCTGCAGCTTGTCATGTACACTTGTTCTTTGCTTTGCACAAGCACCATTTGGCGACTCTCTACGGCAGGAAAACATATTTACTGGAACACTTTTCTTCCTTGTTATGTCCACTGTTGTGTAGGATCAGACAGATTCGAATGCAACTTCGAGTGCTGCAAAACCGGACAAACAGCAGTTTTTGCACCGGACGTAGCTCCAGTTCTCCGAGCACGTAGGAAATAGAACAACAGAAGTTTGTTCTGTTGGACTACATCGTGAATTTTACGTCGAAGATGGCGATGTTACAGACTAGCAGACGGCTACCTGTGGTGCTTTTGTCCTCTCGGAGTTCAACTAATCAGCTTCGCACAGCAGCTTTATACTCAGAAGTACCTGCTCCAGAAGAGGCGTTCCTGAAAGCGAACCTGAAAAAAGTTCTCCAGGGACAATTGTTGCGGTCAGAGTTTGCGCCCTGACGAGGCCTGCAGGGTTCCCCATTATCACCCACATGTCTTTAAACTGTACAAGGAGGCAGAAAAGGCCGAGACTGTGATTTAAACCGTCCAAACCTCAAATCCCGAACGACAGAGATCGAACGAAGCACTTGAGGAACTTGTTGTTTAGTTTCCTCCTGCTATGATTCCTGAGATGATCTCGTCCCGCCTGTGACAGGTGTAAAAGAGAAAACGGTACGAAACATCTGTTAACAGACGAGCTTCTGATGGGAGCGCTGTGTATTTCCCTCCTCTCTCTCTCTCTGTTTTTTTTTTTTCTCTCTCTTGCTATCTATCCAACATTCCAGCACAGCTTTGCCAGAGCTCAGTCGCTCGTTGTGATGGAAAAGGGAGGCATAATGGGAGAGGATCAAAGAGCTAAACGAGGGGCTAAAGATACTGAAGCAGATTAGCAGCGCTTCCCACAATGCCGACAGCTGCTCATAACCACGCTGGGCCTAAAGATATTGTTTCAGATTAGCGGCAGCAGCTACAATGCCCAGGCAGCTGCCGTCTGCTGCCCATAATACAATAGGAGAGGGAGGATCAGCGCACACACTGAAAAACATGTGTTATCATCACAAAGGGATTGTCAGCTTCAAACGCCTTACATCCCTCTGCCATCCCTCAGGATCAAACAGGCTGTTGGCTGGCAGTTATCACAGAGCTCTCTTCTAGTCTAGTCACATCTATTCTCCACTCTTCACTCTTCTTCCCTCGCTTTTTTTCTTCTCTTCGCCCCCTCTCTCTCTGTTTTTTCTTCCCTCAGCGGGGCCTAATCTCAATCACCGTTATCCTCCGAGCCATCGCCGCTCATAATACGCTCCTGACAAATAATCAAGACAATCCCTTTTGTCTGGAGTTTTTTTTTTTTTGCTTTCCTCGCCTCCCTCCCCGTTTCAGAAACTGATCGACGACACGGGATCTCATTCTCTTGATGTATCTCAGAGCGGTACATTGTCTGAGGCATCTCCGACAACCTCGCAGCCACACTCGCAGCATCACAAAGAGCGGGAATGTCTGAAACAGATAGCGGGGCGCTTTGTTTTTATTCTCTTATTGTAACGGATGAACTCTCCAACTCAAATCAGCCCCAAAACAGACCGGCGCTGAATGCTGATGTGAATGTGACACATTATGAGGCAACAATTACGAGAATTAGACGAGGATTGTTCTCGGGAAAAAAAAAAAAAGAAATGACAGTAATTCGTAGCAGATCTCCCCCCTCCGTCTACGCTGATTGTTTTTTTTCTTTCCCAGTGATTTCCCAAGTCACACATGGACAAGCGCACGACTGTAAAAATGAAGGAGAAGCGATAGAAAACGTTCACCTGACTCAAACTGACAAATTATTTAGCTGACTTGGCAGCGCGATCAGCTGAGGGACGGGAAACCGATTATTTATCTTTATGCGACAGCTAATATTGTGCCTTTTTTTTTTTTTTACGGCCTTTTAATATTTTTAACACAATTTTTCACAGCGTTTTAACTCGGCGCACACGTCATGAGCTTTGGACTGCACACAGAGAAGCGTTTTACGGCTGCTGACGCTGTGTTAAATGAACATTAACATCACGTGCGTCCGTAGATGTTTCACATGCAGGCAGTCAGAGGAAGCTTTCCGTCGACATTCTGCACCAGTGGAACTCTTTTATTTGCAGTGGAAAAGGTTTCTTAATGAAAAAGTTTTTTTATTGCAATATCGGTTTTTCTTTTCTGCTTCTCGTCTTCCAGCAGGCCGGCGTTTTGATTTTGTCTGCCAAGAAAATTGTGATGAAGTGAATCACCTGATAAAAAAAAAAAGCAAGAGTGAAATGTGAAACCGGATTATTTAAGAAAAAAAGAAAGTCTTTTAATATGAGTAGCTGATAGAAGTTGTGCTTTTGAGCAACCTTATGTTGGAATTTGTGCAAATTCAGCATTTGAAAACAAGAATTTCTACCAAACTGAAAGATATAGATGCATTATTTTTTATTAAATCCATATTTAGCAGCTTTGTGTTGAGCATTTTAAAAAAAAAGTTGTTTTTCGGTGTTGGAAAAAATGTAAATCTGAGCTGCAATCTGATTTTTAAACACTTGTCTCATCAGAAAGCTCAATTATTGTTTATAATAATTGAATTTAATGCATTTCTAAGCGCACGATTTGTGTAGTTTACTGTACGCGTGATGCTGGGATTGGACGCGATGCCTCATCTGTGGAGCCGAAGAGCTCGAAAGGCTCCGTTGGGTCTCGTCTCGGCTCCTGGTTTTTTTTTTTCCCCCGTTTGTCCAGTAGATGCCAGCAGTGAACCACTTAAAACAGCCGCCGTCGTCTCTCCCCCTTCTAATTCGAGGGCGCTCTGCATCTAACCGCTTTGGAGTTGGAGATGGTACAGATGGCTGGCCTAAACGCAACACTTATCCAGACATTTCACTGTTCGCAGAATGATATCAAAGTCAACTCAAAATGGAGGCTGTGCCATCAACTTGAAACAAATTCTAACACTTCCAACAAAATTGTATTGTGAGTAAAGTCGCCGCGGAATTTGGTCAGCGTTCAGCACAGATGTCCCCCCTGTGTGTGTTTGCGTTAAATAAAAAAAACAGAAAAAAAAAAAAAACTAGTGCTTCACATCCTCTTAAAAAATATTCAGCTGTGGATTTTCAGGGATAAATGCTCACAATTATAATGTTTTAATCCAGATTGGATTCAGACACATTTATTTATTTCAGAGCGTGAGAGTTTAAATCGTGCTTTAAAAACTGAAGCGCCGGAACAAAAACAAAATGCCCTAAATTATGTGAAATACGGGGGAATAACTGAAATAGCAGCATCTGTGTTTTAGCCTCTCAGGCGCTGATGAAACCTTTATTAACATATATTTGCTTTCGTGCATAAAAATAATACAATTCCGAATAAAAAAAACGCTTTCCCCTTGTTTTTTTTAAAATTTATATATATATTTGTTTTTAGCGTTTTCGCCCTTTTGTCCTCGTCTTGACACGCGTCGCAGTCGGATCGAATTTCCCAGATGTGCTCGCCGCCACGTCGACGCCACGGTGCAAACGTCACATCGCGTTAATACGTGCGAATTAAAGAGCACGAACGCGTCCCGTCAATAGTCTCCCTTCGTGTTCGAGGGGGAGAAAAAGCCGCCTTGTAGTGTGACATTACATTTGTTTAACTAGTTACCAAGGATACCTTTATTTATTATTTTTTTTCCAACCCTCTCGCAGCCCGAATGGCCCTTTTTCTCACCGTCTTTTTTTTTTTTTTTTTTAACTCCGATCCATTAGTTTCCATTAGTTTCTCCTACAGTTTTTTTTTTTAGGAGGGGATTAAATAGCCGTGAAAACACTCGCCTTACCTGCCCGCTCGGCTTTTTTTTTTTTTTTTTGCACAAAACATGTTTACAGGCAGCAACGTTCGCTCTAAATGCGTGTTTTTGTGCGAGAGGTCACCGTGTGTGTGTGTGTGTGTGTGTTGGCGCCAACAATGGCTGATCCGCGGCCGTTCCTGGAGGGCGGGGCCTCTGAGACCCCCAAGTGTGATTGGCTGGCGGGAGAAGTTTACTTTGGAAGGTGCTGCATGGCGGATTTTTTCTTCTTCTTCTTTTTCCAATTAAATGTGGAATGCGGGAACTCTCGAAGGCCATTTGAAGTGCGTTGTGTTTGCATGCTCGCGTTTTATTTGACGAACCCCCCACCCATCCACCGCCGCCCCCCGAGCAGGTGAGACACCGAGACCTCGCCTCGGTTCTTCGGTTTGATTCCATCTGACCCCCCCAGGAGGCGCATTATTCCTCACTTTTCCCGCAAATGTGAGTCGCAAAAGACTTCTGGCTCCTTGTTTACTTGTTTGTCAGAGGCGTCTTTTGTCTGGATTGGATTAGAAACCAGTCTTTTTCTTTACTCCCCTCTTCCCCTACAGCTTTTCAAAGGGCCACCCCCCTCCTGGTTTGGACAGGAGACTATTCTAGTGGGCGTCGAAACACAGAGGAAATAAAGATGTCACCGGTTAGCAGGAAAACTTGTAAAACCCCACAAATATTAGCACCCGGACTCCAATGTGAAGAGGAGGTGGAAATAAAAGAGAATTTAAACTTAATGAACATGCATTACTGGCATAGAAGTGCTTTCATCAGACTCCTTTTCAAACGTGTTTTCACATCCCCTCAGATGCAACATCACAGCACCAGCGAATCTGACAGAGAGGAGAGAAAGTCTTTATTTAGACTCAAATGGGTCTCATCTGAAATAATGAATATGTCCTTGAGAAAAACAAAGAGCCCCACAAAACAGGCTACTCTTCTACAGAGGCAAAGGAGATGGCAGATAATTGTTTTCAAGTCTGGCACTGCTCTGTAAATGAGTTTGTTCTGTTCTGCGGGCGGCTAACTGTGTCTTTTCCTTCCTTTCATTTCTCTCTCCTTTTCACACACACACACACACTTATTGATTTCCTTCTCTTTGCCTTTGTTTTCTTGTTATCTGGCCTCCATATTTACCCTCTCCTTGGCTGTCTCGACGCCCTCTTTTACTTTTTTTTTTTTTGCTCAATCTCTCTCTTCTTCTTCTTCTTTCCTCTCAGTTTCTTTTGTCGCGCCGGGCTTTTTACATCTTTGCTTTACTTGTTGTTCCCCTTTTGCTTTGTTTTGTTCTCGCTCGCTGACAACAGAGGAATTCTCCGTTTTCGCCGCTCGCTGGCGAACGCTTTACCTTGACTTGGTCCCGCTCTGCATTCTGGTGCCACAATGGAAGATTCCCACTAATGCTCAAGTTTCCTTGACGCGCAAGCAAAAAAAAAAAAAAAAAAAAGTTGCTGCCGCGAGTGATGTTCGTCTGGAATCAAACGGTAAACAAGAGAGATGCGACAGTAAGTCCTGAAAGAATGCGACCTGAGGGAAGTCCAAAAGGACATCCAGCCGCTTTCCTACAAGATGAACTTTTCTATTTGTCACTCTCACCCCCTTTTTTAAGCTTTAGAAAGACAATCAGGGTCTTTATTTCCACACAGTCTATGTAGGAATGCATCTATTACGCCGCTGTTTCTAGGCATCAATGATTATTCAATGTTAGATCACGTTTATTCCAATAATTGGAGTCGGAAAACGAAGGTTGACGACGGGTGCAACACCCAAGAAATGTGCAAGAAACAGACTCAACAGGTCGGTGGTGGAATGTAACTAAGTACATTTACTCTAAACTGTACTTAACTACACGTTTCGAGTACTTTACCTGAGTTTTGATGTTATGCAGCTTTAAAGTTCAACTCAGAGGTGAGAAAATCACAATTTTGGTGAGTTTGTGAGCAAATTCTCCTACTTCCTGAGCTAAACAAACTTTAATAAGCTCCTCGGATTAGCTTGAAAATGCAAAGGTGAGCTCTTAGAGATCCTCACAGGACAGCATCTTATAGAGTACGATGCATTACTGCAGATTAAACAGCACAAATAAATTCAACCTTAATCTTCTGCAGCAATAAAACACAACATACACATCATTTCAGCAGCAATACTGCTCGAAAAACATCACATTTTAAAGTAAAACCCTGTCACCGACCATGTTTTCTGCACAGTTTTGTCATTTTAGGGCGAGAACTAAAAGAAAAACTGTTGATTTTAATCACATACTTTTGCTAAAGCGTGTTTATGAGTGCAGGACTTTCACTTTTACTCACATAAATGATTTGAAAAGAGACCTGAAAAGTCACATTCCTGCTCGCCGCCGGGCTGAATTCACCAGAAAAATGTAGCTGGTTTACGTCTGTATGCGGAAACTGCAGGTTTTAGATGTGCAGACGCCTTTAATCAGCAGCTGCTCACATGCAGCAGCTCGGACTAGAACGTGGATATATGTGCAAGTGCAGGATAAGTTAAAGAAAAGTTGGGCTTGAGTGCGTAAAAATTCACATAAGAGGACGATAAAGGGTTAAAATCACATGTTTTAGGTTAAATATTTGTCCGTATTGTGGCTGTATGTCTCGATCATACAGATGAAAGTTGTAGATTTAGTTCATATTAATGCTTCCACTTCAGTCTAAACGCATACGGCTGCTGCAGCCAGACCATGTTTCCACCATTTTTCTGAACTCCTTCCTCAAACTTACGAGCACATTAGAGGAGCTGCTGCACTTCCTTCCTTCTCTGCTTCCTTCCCTTCCTTCCCTTCTCGTCCTCTTGGGTTTTTCTATTCCCAGGGTTCCACTCTAGGGAGCCCGCCGTCCCTCGAGAACCCCTTACGAAAGCCCTCTCTGACTGGGTAATAATGGCTTTCCAACAGCGCCTATTTAGACTGCAAGTTTCCATTAAATCTCACCATGTCATTACAGTTCATATTCTTAATTATGCAGCAAATGTCCCCAAGGGAATATCATGGAGGCCACTACTCCACAATCTGTCCATATGGCACTTAATTAAAAGTTTTCTTAAGAATAAATTGTATTCAATTCAATTAAAACTGTAATGTCATACCAAAATAATGGGCATAGCCTCCTACAACGCGGAGCTCAGAACACACGCACAAAAAAAAAATCTTTTCTCTGTTTTTTTTTTTTTTTTTTTTGCAATGTTTGCAATGGGAGAAAAAAAAAAAAAAAAGTGCATATCTCCCTTCCAAAAAAAGCCCCCTAGTAGAAAATATGCAAAAAGCAAATATCACCAAAGCCTCCTACATGCCACCGAGCCCCAGGCAACAAGCGCGCTCGAAACACTCGAGCTATTTCTAGATTCCACTCTTGGAATTCACACCATGACAAATGAACCATTGGAGTTTGGAATTCCTATTTATCTGCGGCGCACAGAGGCACTTGATTTGGGTGTGAAGAATAAAGGAATTATGTGGACAAAAAAACAGACGACTTAAAGGATAAATGATAAAAAATAAATAAATAGATTGTGTGTGTGTGTGTGTGAGCGCGCTGGTGTTTTTTTTTTTTTGGAGCCGGAGTTGTTTGTTCCATCTGATTTGCGGGCGTTTTTTTTTTTTTTAGGTGGGCGTGTCCTTTTATTTAAAAGACGATTTTTAAAATAAGCGGCATCTTGATATCAAACGCCGAGAAAAGACCCTCTGTTTGGAACAATATAATTTTCGCTTCACCTTCCACTCGGAGCATTGATTAGCAGATCAGAAAGCGGCGAAAGAAGAAGGAAAAAAAAAAAGTCCATTTGGTAAAGTAGGCTGCTGTTCCCGGCGCCCCATCTGCTGGGTGTGAGATGCTGACTTCATCTGTTGACGGCAGTGGCTAAGGGAACCAGGGATGAGTTGATTTCCCTCTTTCACTGGTTGAGCAGTGAAGGGCCCTAAAGCGTAAACAAAGTGTTTTTCTTGTTCTAAACACAGAGTCTTGGCATCGGGGTCTGGCTTGGACTTGGCTCGCGACGTGGGATTGTGTGTGTCGGCGCGAACACAACCTAGAGGACCTGTCTCGGTGGCCTCGACGACAAAACCGAAGCCGCCTACAGGTGACCGGTTTCTTGTTTAAAAAAGAAAAAAATACCACCTACCAGTCGGTGGCAACCACACCCACATCCCTCCGTCTGAGTAATCGGCGCTGAAAGCTTCCTCTGAATGAAAAAGACTGCGAGGTTGAGGGTCAGATCGTCTTGTTCCAGTCATTATGTCTATTTTTCATCTGCTGCCTACTCACACAAATACTTCACAGAGGGAAGAACACTGAAATCAATCACATCAATCCACACACACACACATATATATATATATATAAAAAGCCCTTTTCTATCATTTCACTCCTCGTATTAGAGGCAGGAGAGGCTATTACAGCCGGCGCTTAGGTGGCAGATGATAGATTGTCGGAGTTATGCGGCCTCGACCTGCCCTCTCCCCTCTCTGGAAATGAGGGTTTTCCTTTAAGAGAGAAAACCTGGGCAAAGCATTTATTTCAAATGGCCGCAAATATTTCAACTTGCTCCAGGTATAATTGATTTAACTTGCCGGCCGGCGCGGATGAAAGGAAAACCAGAAGGAGGCCGAGAGAACGGCGGAGAAAGAAGCACAAATGAATTCGTCCTCCTCCTTCCTCCTCCGTCCGCCTTCCTCGTGCGCTATATGATAACTCACGATGTGGGCTCGAGTGAAAACATTTGCTGTCAACAGCCAGTTTCGCTGCACTAAGCCAGTCTAACAGATGTGCACTCACCCAAAGACTTGTGCAGCTGCTGCGCTCGCTGCTGCTGCTGCTGCTGCATCGATATTTGGTTCGGCGGAGGTTTTACGGGCACGAGAGCACGTTTGCCTTCATAACTTTTAAAAAAGCACCATAAATAAAGTTTAAAAAAAAAAGAAAAGAAGAAGAAGAAGCCTCCTCGTCTCGTTAGATTTGATGTTGATCACATTACCACATGAACACATTCTTGGCCATTGTCCTGCTCCCCGGGGCCGACTCCGGCTCGGTTTTTTTGGACCAGTGCTGCCCCGGGAGAGGCGTTCAGGGACCTGGAAGGGGAGATGGGGGGGGGAATCCTGCGGCCCAGTTTAGCCTCTCGTTCTGGTTCAGGGCACCTGGGCGGCTGCCCTAACCTCCCCCTCGGGCTCCGGACCGAGCCGGGCTCCACCGCCGGCTGTTTGTTTAAGCAGCATCCCGAAAGGTAAACACTCGTGGTGCTCGTAGCTCTTTTTTTTTTACTCCCAGAAATGTCTTTTTTCTCTTGATTCTTATCTGTCAGATGAGATGGTGAGACGATCTGATGGATGTCAGGGTGAGTTAGACTGGGACGTGTTGTTTGGAAGTTTTAATCTAATTAGCCTCCGAATAGCAAATCAAATAATTAACTAATTCTCACATATTTGTGTCTCACTGTGGGCAGCAGCAGGAAAGTTGGAAATAATGAAGTTCTCTCTTTAATCGTTGGCTCAGGTCTGGTCATAGGAGCAGATCATAACGTCCTTTATGCTTTAACAGTTTGCTCTCGTTTTCACTCGCTGTGGGCTCGTTTTTCTCTGCAACTCCTGCACCTTTAATGGAAACAGAACAACCACGACTAGAAGTAAAGAGAACTCAAAAGTGTCTTCTGTGCATCATAACGCCATTTAAAAAAGAAGGAAGTGATCTTGGTGGTGGTTTATCTTGCGGGGGGACAAAAACCAACAAAAACCTGGAATCATCACGTACAACATTTTTTTCCAAGAGCCCACAGCTGTGACAAATACAGGAAAACTGACTCCATATGTTATAGATATTCAACTATTTGCATTTTTAATTTGTTCCAATATTTGTCTCTTTGCTCTGTGTAAACACAGCCTGCAGTTCAGNTGAGCAACCTTATGTTGGAATTTGTGCAAATTCAACATTTGAAAACAAGAATTTCTACCAAACTGAAAGATATAGATGCATTATTTTTTATTAAATCCATATTTAGCAGCTTTGTGTTGAGCATTTTAAAAAAAAAGTTGTTTTTCGGTGTTGGAAAAAATGTAAATCTGAGCTGCAATCTGATTTTTAAACACTTGTCTCATCAGAAAGCTCAATTATTGTTTATAATAATTGAATTTAATGCATTTCTAAGCGCACGATTTGTGTAGTTTACTGTACGCGTGATGCTGGGATTGGACGCGATGCCTCATCTGTGGAGCCGAAGAGCTCGAAAGGCTCCGTTGGGTCTCGTCTCGGCTCCTGGTTTTTTTTTTTCCCCCGTTTGTCCAGTAGATGCCAGCAGTGAACCACTTAAAACAGCCGCCGTCGTCTCTCCCCCTTCTAATTCGAGGGCGCTCTGCATCTAACCGCTTTGGAGTTGGAGATGGTACAGATGGCTGGCCTAAACGCAACACTTATCCAGACATTTCACTGTTCGCAGAATGATATCAAAGTCAACTCAAAATGGAGGCTGTGCCATCAACTTGAAACAAATTCTAACACTTCCAACAAAATTGTATTGTGAGTAAAGTCGCCGCGGAATTTGGTCAGCGTTCAGCACAGATGTCCCCCCTGTGTGTGTTTGCGTTAAATAAAAAAAACAGAAAAAAAAAAAAAACTAGTGCTTCACATCCTCTTAAAAAATATTCAGCTGTGGATTTTCAGGGATAAATGCTCACAATTATAATGTTTTAATCCAGATTGGATTCAGACACATTTATTTATTTCAGAGCGTGAGAGTTTAAATCGTGCTTTAAAAACTGAAGCGCCGGAACAAAAACAAAATGCCCTAAATTATGTGAAATACGGGGGAATAACTGAAATAGCAGCATCTGTGTTTTAGCCTCTCAGGCGCTGATGAAACCTTTATTAACATATATTTGCTTTCGTGCATAAAAATAATACAATTCCGAATAAAAAAAACGCTTTCCCCTTGTTTTTTTTAAAATTTATATATATATTTGTTTTTAGCGTTTTCGCCCTTTTGTCCTCGTCTTGACACGCGTCGCAGTCGGATCGAATTTCCCAGATGTGCTCGCCGCCACGTCGACGCCACGGTGCAAACGTCACATCGCGTTAATACGTGCGAATTAAAGAGCACGAACGCGTCCCGTCAATAGTCTCCCTTCGTGTTCGAGGGGGAGAAAAAGCCGCCTTGTAGTGTGACATTACATTTGTTTAACTAGTTACCAAGGATACCTTTATTTATTATTTTTTTTCCAACCCTCTCGCAGCCCGAATGGCCCTTTTTCTCACCGTCTTTTTTTTTTTTTTTTTTAACTCCGATCCATTAGTTTCCATTAGTTTCTCCTACAGTTTTTTTTTTTAGGAGGGGATTAAATAGCCGTGAAAACACTCGCCTTACCTGCCCGCTCGGCTTTTTTTTTTTTTTTTTGCACAAAACATGTTTACAGGCAGCAACGTTCGCTCTAAATGCGTGTTTTTGTGCGAGAGGTCACCGTGTGTGTGTGTGTGTGTGTGTTGGCGCCAACAATGGCTGATCCGCGGCCGTTCCTGGAGGGCGGGGCCTCTGAGACCCCCAAGTGTGATTGGCTGGCGGGAGAAGTTTACTTTGGAAGGTGCTGCATGGCGGATTTTTTCTTCTTCTTCTTTTTCCAATTAAATGTGGAATGCGGGAACTCTCGAAGGCCATTTGAAGTGCGTTGTGTTTGCATGCTCGCGTTTTATTTGACGAACCCCCCACCCATCCACCGCCGCCCCCCGAGCAGGTGAGACACCGAGACCTCGCCTCGGTTCTTCGGTTTGATTCCATCTGACCCCCCCAGGAGGCGCATTATTCCTCACTTTTCCCGCAAATGTGAGTCGCAAAAGACTTCTGGCTCCTTGTTTACTTGTTTGTCAGAGGCGTCTTTTGTCTGGATTGGATTAGAAACCAGTCTTTTTCTTTACTCCCCTCTTCCCCTACAGCTTTTCAAAGGGCCACCCCCCTCCTGGTTTGGACAGGAGACTATTCTAGTGGGCGTCGAAACACAGAGGAAATAAAGATGTCACCGGTTAGCAGGAAAACTTGTAAAACCCCACAAATATTAGCACCCGGACTCCAATGTGAAGAGGAGGTGGAAATAAAAGAGAATTTAAACTTAATGAACATGCATTACTGGCATAGAAGTGCTTTCATCAGACTCCTTTTCAAACGTGTTTTCACATCCCCTCAGATGCAACATCACAGCACCAGCGAATCTGACAGAGAGGAGAGAAAGTCTTTATTTAGACTCAAATGGGTCTCATCTGAAATAATGAATATGTCCTTGAGAAAAACAAAGAGCCCCACAAAACAGGCTACTCTTCTACAGAGGCAAAGGAGATGGCAGATAATTGTTTTCAAGTCTGGCACTGCTCTGTAAATGAGTTTGTTCTGTTCTGCGGGCGGCTAACTGTGTCTTTTCCTTCCTTTCATTTCTCTCTCCTTTTCACACACACACACACACTTATTGATTTCCTTCTCTTTGCCTTTGTTTTCTTGTTATCTGGCCTCCATATTTACCCTCTCCTTGGCTGTCTCGACGCCCTCTTTTACTTTTTTTTTTTTTGCTCAATCTCTCTCTTCTTCTTCTTCTTTCCTCTCAGTTTCTTTTGTCGCGCCGGGCTTTTTACATCTTTGCTTTACTTGTTGTTCCCCTTTTGCTTTGTTTTGTTCTCGCTCGCTGACAACAGAGGAATTCTCCGTTTTCGCCGCTCGCTGGCGAACGCTTTACCTTGACTTGGTCCCGCTCTGCATTCTGGTGCCACAATGGAAGATTCCCACTAATGCTCAAGTTTCCTTGACGCGCAAGCAAAAAAAAAAAAAAAAAAAAGTTGCTGCCGCGAGTGATGTTCGTCTGGAATCAAACGGTAAACAAGAGAGATGCGACAGTAAGTCCTGAAAGAATGCGACCTGAGGGAAGTCCAAAAGGACATCCAGCCGCTTTCCTACAAGATGAACTTTTCTATTTGTCACTCTCACCCCCTTTTTTAAGCTTTAGAAAGACAATCAGGGTCTTTATTTCCACACAGTCTATGTAGGAATGCATCTATTACGCCGCTGTTTCTAGGCATCAATGATTATTCAATGTTAGATCACGTTTATTCCAATAATTGGAGTCGGAAAACGAAGGTTGACGACGGGTGCAACACCCAAGAAATGTGCAAGAAACAGACTCAACAGGTCGGTGGTGGAATGTAACTAAGTACATTTACTCTAAACTGTACTTAACTACACGTTTCGAGTACTTTACCTGAGTTTTGATGTTATGCAGCTTTAAAGTTCAACTCAGAGGTGAGAAAATCACAATTTTGGTGAGTTTGTGAGCAAATTCTCCTACTTCCTGAGCTAAACAAACTTTAATAAGCTCCTCGGATTAGCTTGAAAATGCAAAGGTGAGCTCTTAGAGATCCTCACAGGACAGCATCTTATAGAGTACGATGCATTACTGCAGATTAAACAGCACAAATAAATTCAACCTTAATCTTCTGCAGCAATAAAACACAACATACACATCATTTCAGCAGCAATACTGCTCGAAAAACATCACATTTTAAAGTAAAACCCTGTCACCGACCATGTTTTCTGCACAGTTTTGTCATTTTAGGGCGAGAACTAAAAGAAAAACTGTTGATTTTAATCACATACTTTTGCTAAAGCGTGTTTATGAGTGCAGGACTTTCACTTTTACTCACATAAATGATTTGAAAAGAGACCTGAAAAGTCACATTCCTGCTCGCCGCCGGGCTGAATTCACCAGAAAAATGTAGCTGGTTTACGTCTGTATGCGGAAACTGCAGGTTTTAGATGTGCAGACGCCTTTAATCAGCAGCTGCTCACATGCAGCAGCTCGGACTAGAACGTGGATATATGTGCAAGTGCAGGATAAGTTAAAGAAAAGTTGGGCTTGAGTGCGTAAAAATTCACATAAGAGGACGATAAAGGGTTAAAATCACATGTTTTAGGTTAAATATTTGTCCGTATTGTGGCTGTATGTCTCGATCATACAGATGAAAGTTGTAGATTTAGTTCATATTAATGCTTCCACTTCAGTCTAAACGCATACGGCTGCTGCAGCCAGACCATGTTTCCACCATTTTTCTGAACTCCTTCCTCAAACTTACGAGCACATTAGAGGAGCTGCTGCACTTCCTTCCTTCTCTGCTTCCTTCCCTTCCTTCCCTTCTCGTCCTCTTGGGTTTTTCTATTCCCAGGGTTCCACTCTAGGGAGCCCGCCGTCCCTCGAGAACCCCTTACGAAAGCCCTCTCTGACTGGGTAATAATGGCTTTCCAACAGCGCCTATTTAGACTGCAAGTTTCCATTAAATCTCACCATGTCATTACAGTTCATATTCTTAATTATGCAGCAAATGTCCCCAAGGGAATATCATGGAGGCCACTACTCCACAATCTGTCCATATGGCACTTAATTAAAAGTTTTCTTAAGAATAAATTGTATTCAATTCAATTAAAACTGTAATGTCATACCAAAATAATGGGCATAGCCTCCTACAACGCGGAGCTCAGAACACACGCACAAAAAAAAAATCTTTTCTCTGTTTTTTTTTTTTTTTTTTTTGCAATGTTTGCAATGGGAGAAAAAAAAAAAAAAAAGTGCATATCTCCCTTCCAAAAAAAGCCCCCTAGTAGAAAATATGCAAAAAGCAAATATCACCAAAGCCTCCTACATGCCACCGAGCCCCAGGCAACAAGCGCGCTCGAAACACTCGAGCTATTTCTAGATTCCACTCTTGGAATTCACACCATGACAAATGAACCATTGGAGTTTGGAATTCCTATTTATCTGCGGCGCACAGAGGCACTTGATTTGGGTGTGAAGAATAAAGGAATTATGTGGACAAAAAAACAGACGACTTAAAGGATAAATGATAAAAAATAAATAAATAGATTGTGTGTGTGTGTGTGTGAGCGCGCTGGTGTTTTTTTTTTTTTGGAGCCGGAGTTGTTTGTTCCATCTGATTTGCGGGCGTTTTTTTTTTTTTTAGGTGGGCGTGTCCTTTTATTTAAAAGACGATTTTTAAAATAAGCGGCATCTTGATATCAAACGCCGAGAAAAGACCCTCTGTTTGGAACAATATAATTTTCGCTTCACCTTCCACTCGGAGCATTGATTAGCAGATCAGAAAGCGGCGAAAGAAGAAGGAAAAAAAAAAAGTCCATTTGGTAAAGTAGGCTGCTGTTCCCGGCGCCCCATCTGCTGGGTGTGAGATGCTGACTTCATCTGTTGACGGCAGTGGCTAAGGGAACCAGGGATGAGTTGATTTCCCTCTTTCACTGGTTGAGCAGTGAAGGGCCCTAAAGCGTAAACAAAGTGTTTTTCTTGTTCTAAACACAGAGTCTTGGCATCGGGGTCTGGCTTGGACTTGGCTCGCGACGTGGGATTGTGTGTGTCGGCGCGAACACAACCTAGAGGACCTGTCTCGGTGGCCTCGACGACAAAACCGAAGCCGCCTACAGGTGACCGGTTTCTTGTTTAAAAAAGAAAAAAATACCACCTACCAGTCGGTGGCAACCACACCCACATCCCTCCGTCTGAGTAATCGGCGCTGAAAGCTTCCTCTGAATGAAAAAGACTGCGAGGTTGAGGGTCAGATCGTCTTGTTCCAGTCATTATGTCTATTTTTCATCTGCTGCCTACTCACACAAATACTTCACAGAGGGAAGAACACTGAAATCAATCACATCAATCCACACACACACACATATATATATATATATAAAAAGCCCTTTTCTATCATTTCACTCCTCGTATTAGAGGCAGGAGAGGCTATTACAGCCGGCGCTTAGGTGGCAGATGATAGATTGTCGGAGTTATGCGGCCTCGACCTGCCCTCTCCCCTCTCTGGAAATGAGGGTTTCCTTTAAGAGAGAAAACCTGGGCAAAGCATTTATTTCAAATGGCCGCAAATATTTCAACTTGCTCCAGGTATAATTGATTTAACTTGCCGGCCGGCGCGGATGAAAGGAAAACCAGAAGGAGGCCGAGAGAACGGCGGAGAAAGGAGCACAAATGAATTCGTCCTCCTCCTTCCTCCTCCGTCCGCCTTCCTCGTGCGCTATATGATAACTCACGATGTGGGCTCGAGTGAAAACATTTGCTGTCAACAGCCAGTTTCGCTGCACTAAGCCAGTCTAACAGATGTGCACTCACCCAAAGACTTGTGCAGCTGCTGCGCTCGCTGCTGCTGCATCGATATTTGGTTCGGCGGAGGTTTTACGGGCACGAGAGCACGTTTGCCTTCATAACTTTTAAAAAAGCACCATAAATAAAGTTTAAAAAAAAAAGAAAAGAAGAAGAAGAAGCCTCCTCGTCTCGTTAGATTTGATGTTGATCACATTACCACATGAACACATTCTTGGCCATTGTCCTGCTCCCCGGGGCCGACTCCGGCTCGGTTTTTTTGGACCAGTGCTGCCCCGGGAGAGGCGTTCAGGGACCTGGAAGGGGAGATGGGGGGGGGAATCCTGCGGCCCAGTTTAGCCTCTCGTTCTGGTTCAGGGCACCTGGGCGGCTGCCCTAACCTCCCCCTCGGGCTCCGGACCGAGCCGGGCTCCACCGCCGGCTGTTTGTTTAAGCAGCATCCCGAAAGGTAAACACTCGTGGTGCTCGTAGCTCTTTTTTTTTTACTCCCAGAAATGTCTTTTTTCTCTTGATTCTTGTCTGTCAGATGAGATGGTGAGACGATCTGATGGATGTCAGGGTGAGTTAGACTGGGACGTGTTGTTTGGAAGTTTTAATCTAATTAGCCTCCGAATAGCAAATCAAATAATTAACTAATTCTCACATATTTGTGTCTCACTGTGGGCAGCAGCAGGAAAGTTGGAAATAATGAAGTTCTCTCTTTAATCGTTGGCTCAGGTCTGGTCATAGGAGCAGATCATAACGTCCTTTATGCTTTAACAGTTTGCTCTCGTTTTCACTCGCTGTGGGCTCGTTTTTCTCTGCAACTCCTGCACCTTTAATGGAAACAGAACAACCACGACTAGAAGTAAAGAGAACTCAAAAGTGTCTTCTGTGCATCATAACGCCATTAAAAAAAGAAGGAAGTGATCTTGGTGGTGGTTTATCTTGCGGGGGGACAAAAACCAACAAAAACCTGGAATCATCACGTACAACGTTTTTTCCAAGAGCCCACAGCTGTGACAAATACAGGAAAACTGACTCCATATGTTATAGATATTCAACTATTTGCATTTTTAATTTGTTCCAATATTTGTCTCTTTGCTCTGTGTAAACACAGCCTGCAGTTCAGGCCGGCTTTCGCCAAAAAGTTCCTCTCGACGGCGTTGTTGTGACGGATGACTTCCCAGTTGAGACGAGGAGGAATTTTTACCAAAATTGGCTTTTTTGTGGGGTAATTTTTAAACGAGGCTTGTGGAGTAACGTGATTTTGATGAAATATCACAGTTTTAAGCTGAGATTTGGTTGATTTTCCGGCTTAAACCCAAAGTCAAACGTGATGTGTTCAAGCTAAAGTTGAAAATCTGACATTATTTCTGTTTTTCTCGCTCTGGTAGATGCTTCATTTTACATTTATTTTATACTGACATAACGTGATTTCAGTGAAATATCGTCATTTGTAGCTTAGATTTTAAAGTAGCAGTGTGTGAAGTAGTACAAATAAGTTCAACCTTAATCATCTGCAGCAACAGAACTCAACATAAACATGATTTCAGCAGCAAAAACATCATATTTTAAAGTAAAACACAGTCACGGACCATTCTTTCTGCACAATTTTGTTATTTTAGGGCGAGAACTGAAATGAAAATGACTGATTTTAATCACATACCTTCGCTAAAGCATGTGCAGGACTTTCACTTTTAACAACTTAAAGCATTTAAATATCTAAAAGAGACCTAAGAGGTCACATTCCTGCTCGCTGCCAGGCTACATTCACCAAAAAGCTGCCGGAAAAATGTAGTTGTTTTACGTCTGCATGCAGAAACTGCAGCTTATAGACGTGAAGATGTGCTTTTAATGACATTTTGTCATCTTTAGGTTAAATCTGGTTGAGTTTTCTCACATAATGGCACGTCACGGGTCAGTTTAATGACATTTAAACAACTATAAATCCATCTGGTGGTGTCATTTTGCTGATTTTGTACAGATAACATGCATTAAGTTTGGAGTTATGATGGTTAATAACAGCTTATTCAGCTTCTTAAAGCTTAAACACAAAATAGTTGTTGATTTGGTCAATGAAATATGTTTCAAACGCCTGGAAACTATATTTTAGGCAAAACAAGTCATCTGATGGTCGTCTCTCTAAACCAAATGATTGATTTGTCAGCAAAACAATCATTCCATTACCGGGAACATTTTGCTCTCATATCTCCACACAAAGAGTTTGCCCTGTTGGCAAACTTATCCTGGAAATAATGAGAAACACAGACACCGAAACCGTCCATCTGTTGCTGTTAGATCATTCGCTCGGCTGCTATTGATCGTGATGTTACCTCAAAAAAAAAAAAAAAAAAAAAAGGAGGAAATCGCAGCAGCCCCTGAAGCAGAACTTGTTTCTGCAGCATTCGGCTAAAACACCCGCAAGTGGATGAATGTCTTCCACAAAATACGACCGAAAATCAACTTAATTAGCAAATGATCATCCATTTAGAGGGATTTAACCGATCTGACCCAAACTTTTGGAAGCAAATTTTTGCACATTTACAGCAAAGAAAACCTCGTCGCCCGACCAGACTGTAAGAACCGTACAACTATCGGGAGGACACTGTTGCACCGAACGCACAGGAAAAACACACACACACACACACACAACACACACACCAGTGCCATCATGCATGTGTGCGTGCATATGCATGACTGACACGCACACACACTCGCACGCTCTTTTCTTCTTCCGTCTCCGTTGGCAGCCTCCGTATCCCATCTGCTCTCCAGGGGGGCGGACGGAGAGATGGTTGTCATTGTGGAACATCTCCCCGCAGACGCACAACACGACACAACCCCGAATCAGGCGCATGCACGCCGGCGCGTCCTCCGAGTCCAGATACATTCTTCTCCGCTAATTGACTGTCATAGCGGCGGGCGAAGATTAACTTCAGCTCAATCCCTGCAAGATAGAAAGGATAAAGGGGCCAAACTGGGCCGGGATGAGGGGTGTGGCGGCGCTGGGAGGCTAATGCCGCCACGTCTTCCCTATTTGTTATTGATATTTACGGCCTGTCGCGTCCCCTCCCTTCCTGCTCGCCCCTCCTCCTCCGCCCGTCGCCCCGCGAGGATTAGCGTTAATGGCGGGCTTACGGAGTGAAGCGAGCCCCTGTCAAACACCACGTCCCCTCTTCGCCATCTCCCCAGATTAGCTTTGTGATGGGCTCTCTCTGCGAGACACAAGCCTCCGAGTGTGAGGAGGAGGAGAGGGGCAAAAAAAGAAAAAGGAGGGAACTTTGTCTAAACTTCTCTCAAAGTGTTTTTTGTGTGTGTGTGTGGTGAGATGACGCGTATTAAAAAGTGTGGTTTTGTAATTCGGATGCCAAATGATTGACTGCGAAGGCTTAAAACAAATCATGGCAGTGTGTGTTTTTTACTTTTTAGAGGGAATGGCGACAATCCTCTGGGTTTAACCCTGTGAACTCCAACAACCAGCCAGCGGGTTTGAGAGGCATTTGAAAAAATCACACCATTCATCAGAGCAAGAAACTGTAAAAACAGAAATAATAGTCGAAGCATGTGTGAATCACATCGAAGCTCAAAACCTGAAATCACTTTATACACGTGTTTTTAAAAAAAAAATCGGCAAAAACAAACTGTTAACTCTGAACAGATTCTGTAAAAAACAAAAAATTCTGCAGGCTTTAGTGCAACCTTGAAGCTGAGACTGACTCAGCTGTGATCAACAGGCGTGTCACAAAAATTCAGCAATTTTTGGGCTGAATCGGCTTAACTGCAAGTTGAGGTTTACACAGAAGACGCATGGAACCAAATTAAAAGTAGTCAAATATCAACAGTGTGTGGAACCATAATGCTTTCTAGTATTGGTAACACAAAGGTTGTACATGTTAATTCTATTTTTTCCAATTTTTCCAAAACAAATAAGCAAAGAGGTTCCACTTTTATTCTGATTTGCGGCATTGTTAATGCGTCTCTCTCCTTCTAGTCTCGGTTGTTTTGTCTCCATCGAGCTGCAGGACTTTATGTTGGAGTGAAAAATGTGGCAGCAGCAAAGAAACAGCATCAAACTGGAGGAGTTCAGAGGGTTAAATGCCTCGACATGGGTTCATAATTCAGAATGCAGCTTAACGTCGATGAACTGTCACGTTTATCCGTCTGACATGTGACCGATTGGAAAACATACAATTAAAAGACTTGTGATCGCTGTTAGAGCATACGGAGGTTATAATAATAATAATAATAATAATGTTGTGAGCTCTCTCCTGCTCTTCATCACACTCGTTCCTGTCTTTTTCTTTTCTCCTATTTGTTTAACGTATTTTCGAACTATTGACATTAAAGAGAAGGTGGATGTTGAATGGGACGTAAAACAAGTACAGCATCGAAGATAAAATGTTGGGCTCATTGTTCACATTATTTAAAGGCGACTTTTAAACCTCATGTACTTAATTATTGTAGTTATGAACACTAGGGCTGGTCCAAAAAGTAATTTCTGTTCTCCGAATATTCGGCCGAATTAACGACGAATATTCCGAATAGTTGGGAGGTTGTGGTCGGTGAGTATTCGGGAAAATTTGGAGATCAAAGTTGATACCCCGATTCCAGCACAGTGAATAAATAGTCGGCTATTCGGCTCCAGTCCTAATGAAGACAAGCTTTTAATTCGGGTTAATTTAAAAAAAAAAAAAAATCCTGACCTCAAGCTACAGAGAAATGTAGTTATCGAGCCAATTTTATTAAGTTACCTCGACTAGAATTTCATTTTAAATCAGCAAGTGTGACAATTTGAGTTTAAATTGAACACGATATTAAGTTTGGTTGATCTAAATCAGTAAATTCGAACTTTTATCTCACGTTGAATTAGCTGCTGGGAATCGTTGGTCTCTTGAATTACTGTTTTTACTCCTTATTGTTTTTGTTTGCTGTTTAAAAAAAAAAAAGATTTGATTATAACTGATGACAGAGAAAAACATTCAGACTAACGACACACGAGAAGGTTCTTTTTTTTTTAGCTGCTTTAACTGTAAGGTAGAAAAACTAAGTTGTGTTACAGTTAGAGAACGCTACGAAACTGCTCCGTTGTGTTTTTCCGTAACTACAGCTGCCGTTTAGTTTCTTCTCTGTCCTTTAAAGTTTCCGAAGACGGTATTCCGTGATTAGAAAACAGTACATTTTAGCCACGATTGCTCCAAAAGATCAAACAAACCTAAAATAAAACAATGCAGATAAGATGAATTCACAGTGCTCCAAGCCGACCACCCATCATCTGCTCAGGTAGATTTAAATGTTAAACTAACTGTAAAAACTCCCCAAAATGTATGTTTGCACATGACGGCATCACTGGAGGAGTCTGTTTTTACTCAAGTTATGTCACAGTCAGGTCACAGAAGCTTTTCTTTTAAATGTTCTCTACGTATCACATCAGATTTAAAACTTTTATGCCCCTTACCTGGACACTAGACCTGGAACATGATGCCAGCATGAGTTTATAATGTTTGTTTTTTCAGCTATTTTCATTCCATGTTATTGTTGTTTCTTACCTATTTCAAACATTGCATTGTTTCAATATAATCTATTAAACACTCTCGACTGCTTGCATGTGTGAAAGTGCCGTTAAAATCAAGCTTACGATGCTGAACATACGGGTCGCCAGTCCGTAAAACTGCTGTTTCCGGGTTTACGTTTGTCCCCACAGTGGGTTTGTGTTTCTGTTCATATCATCACCGTGCAGAAGTTTTAGGCCCCTTAAAGTAAAGTGAGAATCAATATTTACAGACCGACTGGCTCGTGGTTTCTCAAGGTGGCCCGGCTGATCCAGGCCTCTTGCAGAACTTCAGCCGGCTTCGTTCACTTGTGTGTCTTGGTGTGATCCGGCGTGACTCACGAGGTTCAGATCAGGACTCACCATCTGCTGCAGGACTCCTTCTTCTTCCTCCTCCCGACGCTGACGGTGAATGTTTACGACGCCGGCTGTATGTTTCGCCTCTCCGATGATGTCGACTGACTGGTGAGAATCTGAAGGGACTAAACTTTTCTTGTGTTGAAAAGTAATACGAAGTATGCAGAGAGAACGTTCAGCAAAGGTTTAGGAAACAACGTGAACAAACTTCTCAAAAGGACAAAGCGTAAAAAGAAAAACTAGATCATTCCTACATGTCCAGTATTTGATGTAGGAGTCATTTCTCCTCCCACATGTTTGCATGTAGCAGCATGTTTACATTTTTCTCTTCTTAAGCAACATAAAAGTCTTATTTAATGTCATTACAGATCTAATGTGTACAGTGGTTATGTACACTGTAAAAAAAAGACGGTGGAATACCATAACATTAAAAAAAAAAATTAGAATAATTGTAAATGTCCATCAAACTATAGCAGGTTTATGTAAAATTTACATATTTTTTAAAAATTTAAATGCAACATAAAATAGTTTCATCCTATTTGCAAACATTAGACAAATACGAACTGCCATTTGTGTAAAAAAAACAAAAAAAGAGAGAGATTTTTGATGTGGATGTTATTTACAATTTTGGTCTTTATTTGGTTTGTTTTCTACAGTTAATATTGTTGTAAATTAATACATTTTTCTGTGATTTTACTAAATATTATCTGTAATTTATAATCTGTTAAAAAAAGAACAGCACTTATTTACCATATTCAAATCCTTAATATACAGATTTTTAAAATTTAAATAACAGCACATACTTGTGAAATAATGTTCTGCAATGTTTATACAGTAATAATTAGAGTAATTTTAGACTGACAGACATTGTAAAAGAACAAATTATGACAAAAATATTTTTTTCACAGAAAACAAAAATTCTATATTAAATTATTACTTTTTTCTGTAATTTTTCTAAATATTATCTGCAAATTAACAAAACATAGAAAATGAGAAGTAGCAGTAAATTGTTGTTTTTTTTTTTTAAGTTTTAAAAATTAATGACCATTTTCTAGACTTTTATTAGCTTCTTCTTGTTTCATATAATGTAGAATAATATTTTTTATGGACTACCAGAAGTTTATGGACAAATGTGAAATTATTGTTTAATTTTCTGTAATTTTACTTATTATTTGTATTTTAGCAGAACAGAAAAAACATGTAAAATAACAGTAAATTGTTCAAGAAGTTTATTTTTATTTTATTTTATTTTATTTTGGTAAAATTTGTTAAATTTAGTTTTACCATTTTTCAATACTCAATATACATATTTTTTTTAAAATACTGTTATTTTTCACTGATTCAAATACAGTATACAGTGTGTAATTTAAAAAAACAAACATAAAATGAATATTTCTTTCTGTAATTTTACTTATTATAATTTATAATTTACCAAAACAGGGAGATCTGTAAAATATCAGTACGCCGTTACAAAAAAAAAAAGGGTAAAAGAAGGTCGCCTTTTTTTTTTCTTAATCTGCAAGAGTGCATTTATTTAGAGGAATGAAAGCAGAAAGAGAAATTTCACGCAGCACACCTCAAACTTGAACGCTTACATATTACCAGCTCTCCTCAGGTATTTATCTACACCATTCTAAAAGTTTTTCTCTGTCTGATGTCTGTTCGTTCTCTTTCGCTGTCTTCGTTGCATCACAAGCCTCCTTTGCTCCCTTTTCTTCACTCCTCTCCTGCCTCTGTCTCTCCATCCATCCTCTCCTCCCTTCCTCTCCTCCCTCCATCCATCCTTCCTCCCTCCATCCTGGCTGTGCGGATGACAGCCGTGCTCTCATGGCATCTGTCTGCTGCTCCCCAGCTTGTCTGTGTGTGATCAGCTCCTCTCCAGCTCCTTCCTCCACACTTTATCTCCTTCGTCTTAGTGCTCCCTTTTTTTCACAGACCGCCGCTCCAGCCGCCTCGCTGCCAACTCACTGTCGCTGTTAACTCACATACCATCTTATGTATTGCCAAAGCAGATTGTGTTTGGAGGGCAAGCAATTAAGGGGGAGGCAAGCGCAAAACTGTAATGTAATTTTGGCTGCGATATTTACGGGGGAGAAAGGCAAAAAAAAAAAAAGAAACGGGGGGGAGGCGATGGCGGTGGTGGTGGCGGTTTTTTGGGGAGGGGGAGACAAAAAAGCACAGAGGAGGGCTTAAGCGGGTCGGACATCGCGGAGTCAACACCGTCGAGAATAATGATTTTGAGCTGCGATTTAGTGGGACGGAATCTGGCACTTCCCTAATTACGAGAGGCCAAATGTCAAGCCTGCTCGCTGTCAGCTTGGTGGCGGGCGGCGCTGCTTTCTCTCCTTCCGTCGCTTCCCTCTGTTTTCCCTCTTTTCTCTCTCCCTCTCTCTCTCTCTCACGCTCTCCCTTTTTCTGCAAGTTTCTGCATGTTTTACGAATCTCATTAAAAGTCATTAAAAAAAGTGTGGCGAGATTTTCACAGCCTCCGCTCCGTGGCCCCGGCGTTTCTATCCGCCGCCGCCGATCTGACAAGAGAGAGAGAGAGAGAGACGGGAGAAGAAGATTGAGTTAGAGAAGGTAAACAAGAAAAGAAAAGGGAAAAAAGAAAGGCAAGGTTTCTAAAGTGGATTAGGTGGCAGGCTTTTCAATGGGAAACTATTCCGCATTCACAGCTCCCATTTTGGTTGATGCTCCGATACAACGGGAGGTCAAAGTCAAGGTCTTCCTCTGCGTCGCTGAGTGGGAGAAACTTCAGATCCTGCTCACAAGCCGATACAAAGACCTGTTTTTTTTTATTTTCCCTCGATTCAGGGGGCAGGTTCGGTCGGGTCGAAGGGGCCGCCGACCCTCCAGTATCCTCGGCGAGGAAGTTTTGGCTTTGTGATTAAAAAAAATAAAAATAAAAAATAAGAATGAGCCTCCAGCCCGCCATTCAGGACGGAACACGTGGACGGAGGGGTAGGGAGGTGACGGCGGGGACGACGTAAAGCGATGAAAGTGTGAAGGAGAGGAGGATGGAGGCACTAAAAGCAGTCGGTCTGACATATAGCATTCCAGTCGCTACGCCGTCGGTCGTGCTCCCAATTACGCCGGTTCAATAGACGGGCTGAAACCGTGCGTGTTTGTTGCACTCCTGCTGCAGTGTCTCCTTCAGAAACACACTTTCTACTCCTACACGGGAAAGAAGAAGAAAAAAAAAAAAGAAGCCTCCTGCCTGCCTCCGTACCGACACACAAAGACGCACATTGTTGTGTGGCTAATTGAAGGTGTGCGGAAGTGGAAGGTAAGAGTGGTGCAGATGGCCCCGGTGGTGGTGGTGGTGGTGGTGGTGGTCCGGGGTTTGTGTGCACCGGAGAGATAGCGGCGCATTGTCGGTGCGTGGCGGCGCCTCGGGGCACCGGTGGGGGTCTCCTGGGACTTGGCGGAGGGAAAGGAGGCAGCGTGGGCGGTGCACCGGCAGAGGTATGAAATGGTTTGGAGAGGTGCTGCTGCTGCTGGTGGTGGTGGTGAGATGTCAGTCGGAGGGGCAGGTGTCGGGGGGGAAGGGTTCGTCGAACAATGAGAAAGTTGGTTCGATTTCTCTGGATTTTTTGTACTTCTGTTAGCAAACATCAGGTTGGGCGTCTCTGGCATCCAGCTTTCTGTACGGTGTGATTGTGGAGATTCAAAACTGGATTTCAAGAGTGCGTGAGGTGCGTCTTTTCGTATCTGACAGTTTGTGTGCAGGGGTGTCCAACCCTGGTCTTCGAGGACCACAATCCTGCATGTTTTAGATGTTTCCCTCTTCCAACACACCTGATTCAAATGATCAGCTCATCATCAAGCTCTGCAGAAGCCTGATAATAATATGTATGTGTTTTTAATTGCTGTATGTAAGTGCAACTGGTGCTGCTGCCGTCTTGGCCAGGGCTCCCTTGTAAAAGAGATCTGAAATCTCAATGGGACTCACCTGGTTAAATAAAGGTAAAATAAATAAAAAAAAATGATGACGATCCTGATCACGTGAATCAGGTGCGTTGGAAGAGGGAAGCATCTAAAACATGCAGGATTGTGGCCCTCGAGGACCAGGATTCGACACCCGTGTTTTAGTGTGTGCACATGTATGTAACAGCATATGAATAATAGGAAGCTAATGCCACAGCAGAACTGGACCAAAAAAGGCGATTTTGGAGGTGAAAAACTCATTAAAAACCCGTTCTGGGGGCGCTGCTATAGCTCACCTGCTTGAGCTGGCGTCCCATGTGGTCCCCGACCCAAAGGTCATGAGTTTGAATCCTGGTCATGGTCTTTTTCCGCAGGTTCTTCTCCCCACTTCCTGTCTCTCTCTCTCTCTCTCTCTCTCTCTCTCTCTCTCTCTCTCTCTTGATTGCATTGAATAAAGGCAAAAATGCCACAAAAGAAAAAAGAAAAAAAATTAAAAACCCCATTCTGGAGCAAAACCCTGCAAAACAAAGTGTAGTGGACTAACTTGAAGTTTTCACTTTGAAGTTGTGTTGATTAATTAATCTGAACAAGCAGCAGTTAGCACAAGCTCCACACCAGAAAGTGGCACCAGGAACTTGATTTGGCATTTCTTTGGCAAACGTGGTTAAAGAAGTTTGTTAATTTGATAACTAATTGGAGAGTTGGATCAACCACTAACTTACCACCCAGCCAGGCTTCCAGGAAGCCAACACAGGACTCTGAGTTTCTTCTAATTTTCACTTTAATTGGAGTTGCTGTGAAGTTTTTTGGTGTTTTATATGGATTATTGCTGCCTCTAACAACAATTTCTCTGTCATGTAATCTACTGACCAATTAGTTCATCTAAACGGTTTACCTTCAAAAAGGCAACATGGCCATTTAAGTTCATTTTATTCTGACTAACCGTACGTCATCGTGTAACGCAGCACAGCATGAAATGTAAACTGGAAATGGTTTAGACATTAAAGTGAAAAACTGTAGAGTTAAACTGACTGTTCCAACTTGATAAAAGGGCTTCTTATTTTAGTCAGTAGTGCAACTCCGACAGAAAGTTTCTGTTAAACTCCTCAGCAAAG
>NW_007579263.1:78187-80918 GCF_000690725.1 Stegastes partitus
ATGTGAGCACAGAGAGCAGGAGAGAAGTAAACGGATGTAAAGTGCCTCCAGACTAAATACCCGGTTCGTTTCTTTTCAGGCATTCGTGCATTGCGCTGATGATGCTTTTGTATCCAAACCCCCTTTTTGTTCTGTGATAATATGAACTACTCAACCCCTTTTGAACCACTGGAACTTTTACACTGAACATCGACGAACTTGCTGCAGCCGCTGACTGCAGTCGATCAGTGACTGGAGCCAAAAACAACAAACAATTCAACGCATCAGGTCAGTATTAATACTGAAGAAAGCCATCCATCCATCCATTGTGTAGACACCACTTAATCCTCACTAGGGTCGCAAACAGTTGCTAATAACAGTTTCTTGCTTTCTTATGAACTAGTCAGTAACTTTTCAGAAAATCTGTCACTTTAAATTCTAATAGTTAAGGTGTTTATTGTTGTTTTGTGAGAGAAAGATGGACACAGTTCACTATCAAATCTGAATCCCTTTGAGTTTCTTCCTTCCCTAACTCCATAAATGTCGGTATTTGTAGGTAGGCCTGTGGTGCTGAAGCCTGGTTTCCATCTTGCGTCAGATCTCGAGAAGTTTTTTTTATCAAGATCTCTGTTCCCAAGAAGATAAACGTATACCTACCTACAACTTTGGCTTAGATCTGCAATCAGCTGTTGTTGGGAGAGTCAGAGGTATCATCACCAGCACCTATTAAAGTCAGTCAATAATGATATGAACTTAAGGTATTGGCTAATTCAGGTGTCCAAAAAAAAAGAATGACCACTGATGAGAACAGGTGGCTTTAGAATGTCAACATCAACCTGAACCGCAAGAACTTTCTGACGCAGTGACAAAACAGAAGCATAAATGGCAGCTGCTAAAAAATCTAAACCAGACAAAGAAGAGAAGCTAACTAACCGTGTACATCTGAGGTCAGAGTGTTCAGTGATGTTGTACGTTAAATAATAAGGCAACAACAAAAGGGCTGCAAATGTGAAAAGACACTAATTGAAGGTAAATTTTTTGGTTTGCTTTTCGTTTCTCTGGTTCCAACCCACCAGCTGTCTCACACTTCGCTTCAGGAGGAACTCAAGAGCAATCAGAAGACGGCAGAAATGAAAGACACAGATGTCACGGTAACATTTATTTAATGTTTTCATCATTGTTTTCTTCCCGCTGCTGTCTTTGACCAGAAAAATACTCGAGCAAGCCCCAGAACAGAAACAATGACTGAAGAGTTTTAACTCAAAGCTCGAAGCAAATCCTTAAAGCAGATGTAATCTGGTTTTCTTTTCATATTAGTAATGGATTATATGACTATTGAATGTGAAAGGGCTCTATTGTACAGATAATATAAGGATTATTTAATCTCAAATCATCAGTTTTACACCTTTTCTCGACCATCTTTGATTTAACTGAGGTTTTTATAGCATAATACGAATAAAGATATAAGTGGAAGTTTACCTTGACATAGGTTAATAAGAAACAAATATACGCCCACATAAATAAATGAAAAAAAAATCAAAATCTTAGTTCTATTTGTGGATTTGTTTAGAAACTCCAGAACTCTGTTTTACTTCAATTAAGCTATTTACTGATATCTTTGATACCTGTTCAATCAGTTATCCATCCATCCATCCATCATCTATATATCGCTTTATCCTCACTAGGGTCATGGGGGCTGGAGTCTATCCCAGCTGACTCAGGGCGAAGGCAGGGGACACCCTGGACAGGTCACCAGTCTATCACAGGGCTACACTTAGAGACATTGGGACGCGAACTGGCGACCTTCTTGCTGTGAGGCAACGATACTAACCATTTACCCACCCTGCAGCCCTCAATCAGTTTAGATTTTTATATTTCCCAAATTTGTGAACAGGTATTTCATATTTAAAAGTGTTCTCTATGTTTTGTTTTGTATTATTCTGACATGCAGCTACATAAGGTTCAGGAAATATCACAAGATGAATTCTGCAATTTTAATGTTCTGGTTAATATGAGCTCAAATATGGGAGTTTTTGTGGCAGCTTTTCAAAATATATATTTCTACTCAGCTATTATCAGATATTTTTTGATCTACTGGTTGGATGTTGCAGATTCTGAATCAATGGCATTGTGAGGAAAAAAAGTCGTTCTTCAAATTTCAGTGTATGAAAAAATGTGTTGAAAGTGGGTCGACAGGCCGTAGTTTTAAAAAATGATCCTGGAAAATACTTTGATTTATCAATCTAAAAATTCACTGATGCCATTTTAACTATCCATAGCTTATAATTTAAAAAAAAAGTTTCGAGCAAGGCACAGGTTGTCGATCAGGAGGCCTCTTATGATTTGAGACGTACACTTCTGCTCACGTCTGTAAAGCTTTTTTGCGCCTTGCAGCTAATTGATTTGGTTTTCTTGTCTGCAGCTTTACTGCTCTGCTTGACTCTCACTGCTCTCCTCAGCATCGTCTAAAGATGCATCAGACACCAGTTAGAATGACACCAAGGGCCCTTTCACATCTAAATTGTCTGGGCTTTAAGCTTTGATCTAAACTAAAATTAGAGGTGTGAAGCCTTCCCTAGACCTCGATCCAAACCAACCAGCAGATCTGTCGGAAAGAGATGGTTCCAGTCCGAATCAAACTGAGCCCTCGTTAGGTTCGTTCCTAGACATTGTTTGGATGGTTTGGACTTCACAGTAATTTACGGCCGGCTACCCAAAGGAAGACCTTGGTAGCACATGAGAAGAGGAGGCG
>NW_007579263.1:82265-82713 GCF_000690725.1 Stegastes partitus
GGAGAACCCGGAGAGAACCCACACTGCACGGGGAGAACATGGAGACTCCAGGCAGAAAGATCCCGGGTGTCTTCACCGGGACACAAACCGGTGACCTTCTTGCTGCGAGGTAACGATGCCAACCACTGTTCCACCTTGTAGCCCCTGTTTTAATGTAATATAAAAAACATTTTGTCATCTGAGGCCTCAAGAACATGTTGGAAAAACCACTTCTTAAATGTTGGTTCTCTTTTTGTTAATATAATCCAACAACATCCTCCAAACATCCTCTGAACGTTCTGTCTTGGTTCACTTTAACCTCACAGCTATGTTAACAAAGAATAATGATTTATATCTTCCACCACTTCTAACTCCCAGAATACCTATTTTTCCAACCAGAATGACCCAGAAAATGATCGTCTTTTAAAAATAATGTCACAAACGAGCCACACGTGTGTCATCCAATTAG
>NW_007579263.1:83571-84529 GCF_000690725.1 Stegastes partitus
GGAAGAATTTTAGTTTATTCACAACGACCTGGATTTTAGGAAACAAGCTCACACTTGAAGGTAATGGAGTTCCTTCCCAGCTTCAGCTTTAAGATTTGTCCAGTGCAACAATGTTTTGTGCAACAGTCAACAGCTTATCCCGCTAAAACACTGGAAACGATGGTCGTGCAGAGTCAAGCTTTGTCTTCATGGTAAGAAAAACTAACTAGAATACAGTGAAATACATTTTTCCTTTTTAATGTATAACTCTAATTAGAATTTTTAATCTGGATTTTGTATAAAATCAGTATTGGCCTCAGCATTCTGAGAAAGTTCTGCAAAGTTCTAGTGATGACTTCTTGAAGCTGTATTATTCAGTTCCAAGAATGTTCTCTGTAAACATGATGCTTCCAAAGGTTGCACTAAGTAGAACTTTCCCAACAGCAACGTCTCCAAAACATCTTCGGAACATTACAGGCAAAATGTTCTGACTCTGTTAATATGTCACGTTACAGGAACGTTTTATTAAAAACAAAGAAAAAAAATCTGTCATCTGAGACCTCGATAACTTCTTATAAACATTTCTTGAATGTTGTTTCTTGAATGTTGGTTCGTAAAACATTTCCAGAGGATTGCATTGAGAACTTCTAGAAGAACTGTCACGACAGCAACATCCTCAAAACATCCTCAGAATATTACAGGCAACATGTTCCACTTTTGTTAGTATGACACATTACAAGAAAACATTCAGAGAACATCTTGAAGACATTTCTTGAATGTTGGTACTTAAAACATGTCCAGGAAGTTGCATTGACATGATAGAAGATCTTTCTCAACAGCAACGTTCAACCAAACATCCTCAGAACATTACAGGCAAACTGTTTTAACATCCATCCATCCATCCATCCATCCATCTATACACCACTTAATCCTCACTCAGGTTGCATGGGGGCTGGAGTCTATCCCAGCTGACTCAGGG
>NW_007579263.1:85925-93974 GCF_000690725.1 Stegastes partitus
GGTGAAAGCGAGCGGAGGCGAGAACGTGCGGGGGAACCCCTACTGGGCACGAAGAACCACGAGCCCACACACAAACACATGCGACGGCGTGCACACACTCTCACGTCAGACAGAGCCCTGCAGTCCCACCTTTGACACTAAGCTTCCAGAAGCAGGGAACTCTGGCTCATCCTCGCTAACACAGACTGGCAGGTGAAGCTAAGCGCCCTCTCTTTTCTCCTCCACTTCCTCTCCCCTCTCTCCTGTCCCCGTCTGTCTTCTTTCCCCCTTTTCTCCACCTCTATTCTTTCCTTTCCTATTTCTGTTTTTTTTTTTTTTCCTCCTGTATCCATCTGTTTCTTTCTCTCTCCCCACCTCGCCGCCCGCCGCCGAACCACCCCTTCCTCTCCTCTCTCTCCTTTTTCCCCCCGTCGTAAAGGCTGCAGGCTGGGGTTGAACTCATCTGTCAGGATCAGAAAGGGTCTGGAGTGACGGGAGACTCCTGTTTCAGCAAGATAAACAGCCAGCGCAGATCAAAAATACTCTCCCCTGAACACACACACACACACATATATATATACGCCTCATGCACGCACACCTACATGCGATTCACAAAAGAAGAAAAAAAAAGAATTCACACACACACACAGAGTGATCCATCGACGGGGTGCGACGTCAGATTGAGGGTGTTACAGCCTCCTTGTCAGCTTAGACGAGGTGCGGCATCCAAATTCGGTAAGGCACCTGGTTATTTACAAAGTTAAATTCCCGCTAAACTTGGCCAGAGAACTCGTGATTGACGGCGACCGAGCAAAAAAGATGCTGATATAGATCTTTAGAGGAGACGAACATATTTTTGGACGAGGCATAGAGACATCTGTATTGACTGATATGTTGAGAAGGGGCTGAATATCTTTCTTTAAAAAAAAAAAGAAAAAACTTCCCTCTTCTTTTTTTTTTTTTTATTGCAGACGAGAGCTACTTCAACACTTGCCAAGATGACAACGGTTGCCCAAATGTTCTATTTGATGTTTTTCGAGCCTCAAGAGCAAGTGGGAGAGAAACAGTGATACAGAGGAGAGGGGGGAAGAGAGAAAGAGGGAGAGAATAAGAGTAGAGAGAGAGGGAGAGAGAGAGAGAAAGGGGAGACTGAAAGCAAATGAGAATGAGAGGAAGTGGAAAAGAACATTAGCTGGAGTAGATGCCAAGTTCACTATCTGCCAGCCTGAGGTGTGTGCAGTCCCGGGTGTCGTAGTGGCAGCGAGGGAGGGAGGGATGGATGGAGGGGAGGAGGGGTGAGGCAAGTGGGTGTCAGGTATGTCTCTCTCTTTTTTTTTTTCCTTCTTCTATCCGAGGCACTCCAGCATGCGCTTTTTTGCTGCAGCTGCTGCTCGCCCGGATAACAAATCATTCCCTACAGCGCCTTCTGGTAACCTCGTCATTCCCGCTAATAACATTTGGAGATGCTAAGCTTGTAAATTAGCGAATCTGGACCGAGGAGATATTATTTATGCTTGTCTCCCATCCTGAAAGACTTGTCTTGATGGGTAAATTGTGTTTAATTCTTGGAGGAAGCCGTTTTTTTCTGCGCCCCAGCGTGAGATGAGATTAATCCCTTGACAACCTTTGCGGGCGCACTTCAAAATTGCTCCCAAATGTCACTGCCTGCCTCGCCGCCGCCGCCGCCACCAATGCTCGAGATTTGGTAGGAGCAAAAAAAAAAAAAAAAAAAAGGCACCGTGCAGAAACGGGGACACATGATCCGTCCCCTATACACGTATTCTTTAAGTGTATTTTCATTCCCTTCTTAGCATTCACAGGAAAAAAAAAAACACACACAAACTCGAGGCACAAGCCGTCGCCCGCCCACATTGCGCAGACACACACACACACCTTGCACCCTCCTATAGATTATGTTCTTGTTACACTGACACACACACACACACACACAAAATAAAAAACTGTATCACTTCGAAACTGTTTCGACAGCAGACACGCGTTCGCACACAGGGAGCAGTTGTCCTAACACACACACAACACTTACAGCTTGTTCCCCAGATTGCCTTTTACTAATTTGTTCCCTCCGAGTGAGAGTTTGCCTTTGATTTAATGTTTCTTTATGGCTCTCGGTGCAAAAAAAAAAAAAAAAAAAAAAACAGAGACAGTTTTAGATTTATTTAACAAGAAGACAGACACGGTTCGAGAGGAGGCCCCTGCAGCCTCCAGTATTTTTTTTTTATTTGGCGGAATTTAAATATCAGCTTCCGGAGGCTTCGGCGCCCTTCACCCCGTCGTCGAGGGTGATCAAGCCTTTCCCCCCCCTCCGCCTTCCTGCAGCTTTGACATCCCAAAGCTTGGGGTTTGTAAATGACCCAGAGAGCTGGGCGGACATACCATCCTCCTCGTGTTTGTTTCTCGCCGTGCGGTCTCATCTTTTTCCTGGTTGTTGTTGGGGTTTTTTTTTTTCTCCCCCTCAATTCACAGCTGGGATAGGATGAAGAGAGGGGGGGGGGGAGAGTGAAAGAGAAAATGCACATAATTAGATTGTAAATGCTTCATGATATTTGAGGACTTCAAAGGGCACAACTGAAACGATGAGCGAGTTTATGTGTGTTTACGCCTCTCCGCCGCCGACGAGCTCTTGTTGTCGTCGCGAGTGTGTGTGTGTGTGTGTTCTGCATTATCATTATCAAAAGGGGGCTGCTGACCCCTCTTTTCTACCGGCTTTTTCCGCGGCGGCGGCGAAAAACACTCTGAAGTTTTTTTTTTTTATTTCGCACCAGCGTGCGAAGGGGGTTCGGCGGCAAACCCGCGGCGTGACTGAAAACAATGAGCTTTAATGTGTTAAAAATGAGTCGCAAAGTGCTGCTACTCCCAAGTTCCGCTGACATCTGACCGCCGCATTCATACATAAAATGACACGCGTGACTGTTTTCATGCAACAAGTCATTTCTGGTAATTACAGTTATTTGTGGCAACCATCCCTTACACACCAATTACGCCCGTCTGGGGCCCTTTCAACGAGTATCTGAGATAGAGTGGAGGGAGGAAAGGGTAAAAAAAAAAAAAAAACCCGCAAACAATTGTCACATGAAACAAAATTTGACAATAAAAATTTTTTTCCCCCTTCCATCCGTCATCAAAGTTAACCTCCGACCTCCTCCGAGGATTAGCCGAGTCTGCTGGTCGGCGTCCAGCTCAATTTCCGCAAAAGGCCTCGGAGCGTGTTCATTGTGATTTATTTCAGCAACTTTGATGAAATATGTTTGGCGATTAAAAAAAAAAAGAGAGAGAGGAGGCATTAAAGTTGTTTTCGCCGAGCTTGAGGAGATGTCATTTAAACAGAACATAATCCATAAGCTGAATAACAAGCAGAGATGTTCGTTCTCTCGCGGCTCTTCTCCCTGACACGGCTACATAATGTCTGTCTGTCGCCCGTCTGAATGTAGGCTGTGGATCTGGCAGCCAGCGCGCACACACACACACACACACCAGCAGAAAAAAAGAGCTGTCCTCGTCGCGCGGTAATGTTTATTTATTGGAACGTTTTGGAGGCAACATACTTTCTGTCTGTAAATTGACAGCTTGGCACAATACTGAAGGGAAGAAAGATCACTGGACCGCCGCTTAGTCGCAAGACTGATTGATTGGCAAGGATGGAGAAAGGCCCGCTGCGTTCGGGGCTGGTGACATTTTCGCTCGAGCAGAAGTACATTTTTCTGCTGTTGGTAAACGTTATTATGTTTGGAGGGAGTCTGGTGTGGATGTTCTAAAGCTGTTTTTTTTGTCCAGACAGGTAAGCGGCTACGATCTTCGAGAAGCAAATTACGCCACACAAAGAAGAGGGATTTTTATCATCTATTACTGATTTAAAGAGCATAAAGAAGTGGCACCTTTACACAGTTTCTTGTCACAATTATAAAAAAACAAAAGACACCTTAACCGACTTCTTGTCACTTTTTTCACAGCTGCTGCCTTATAACTATATTTCTGTTGATCTTAATTTCATTTTATGCAAAGTTAATTGATTCTATTTTCCCTTTTTTTGCGGTTGTTGTTGTGTTTTTAAATGTTTTAATGCATTTCTTTGCTTTGGGCTGCGATACAAATAACTCCTCACAATGCAAATTAAGCCGAAGGAGGTCGTGCATCAAGCAAAAGGCTTTTCCTCAACGATAGCAGGTGTCACAAAGTGGGATCTGATCATTTGACATTGATCGAATGTTGGGTTTTTTTTGGCCTTTGTGTGCCTTTATTGGATAGTTTGTAGTCAGAGAGGGACAGGGAAGTAGGGGAGGAGGACATGTGGGAAAGGGCCATGAGCGGGATTCGAACTCATGACCTCCACATCGGGACTGTAGCCCTGTACATGGGACGCCAGCTCAACCAGGTGAGCCCCGACATTGATCGTATGTTTAAACACTTCGAGCAGGTAGGAGGAAAAACGGCACTATTGATTTTAGGTACGCAAGGCGGCGGCATCATCATCACCATCGATATTAGCCAATGACGGCTTCAGAATGAATTATTCATAGAAGAAACACTGACGGTCTGGTAACACCTGTCGGGCTCGTTTACGGTTTTGTTTGAAAATGTTGCATAAAAAATAGTTTTCTTATTTTGCTCAGTGATTGTGTGCATTCGAAAACCATTGTGTTTTATATCCGCACTTGTGATAACAGCAGGCATAATGATATGTTGATTCCATTATGAGGGCACTATAGGAGAGATGTTCTGTGCAGCTAAGTGGAAGAAATATGTGCAAATACAGAATAAACGGAATTGTTGACGTATCAGCAAAACCCCGATATTGTGCATCCCTTGTGGTTTAGTTAGTTCTGTGAGAGTCTCTCTAAAAATCTATACATCCATGTCTGATAACATCGTAAATAATAATTCCTTCCTGTGTTCATAACCTGGATTTTCCTCACAAGAGTTTGCATCAGTTTCAGTTTGGTGTCTCGTCTCGTGAATAATGTTCTCTACAACTTACAATCATTTAAAGAGCACAGTCAATCAATTTCAAATTAGTTATTTGGTCTTCACCTTAAGAAAAACAAACTTTTTACCCTTGTTTCAGCACTGAATGGGATCATACTTAAGCTGAAATGTTGTGCTTTGGCTGCCATGGAATTGTAGTTCTGAGAACTGCCTGACATGTGGTTTCTGGGTAATTAAACCTTTCAAAGAAAATAAAAAAAATCGACAGAACCTCCCGTCTTCATTTTAGGACCACGAAAGTGCATTTCATCCCAGCGCAGTGTAAAAGTTTATGCGGCAGTATATAGGTTCTGCAGACATCGAGGAGATGCATGAAGCGCATTTGCAGATTATGTTTTTAACAAGTTCTGAGGTGTCACTCTTATCTCGCAGCTTCCTCCAGAAGTTTCCAATCACCGTTTCCAATAAAAGGTGAGAATCTCCCACCGGTGACAGCAGTTTGTAATTGGTGCATTTTTTACGTCTTTTCGCTGCAACTTTTTCGATATCGGTGCCGATGCCAGAATAACGAGCGTCCGTCTGGGGCTCCGGCGCTGGTCGGTGAAGTTATCCCACAGACCTCCAGCTCCTTTGGCTCAGCGCGCTGCTGGGCTCTCTGACAGTGTTTATGGAGCTGTGTTTTGTGGTCAGTGTGGTCTCTGACTCGTCCCCGAGGCCTTGTAAAGAGCCTCGCCACAGGGCTGCTCGGCCGCGGCGCGATCCCACCACAATACCAGAACTCACACATCTGTCGAGCAGCAGCAGCACGCCGGACGCTTCAGATTTATGTCCGCGACCCGACGGGACACCAGGAAGGCCGGCTTTCTCACTCTGACAGCTTCGGAGCGCTCCTCTGGCTGCGAAACTGTTGTTTTGCTTGTCGCGGTTCAATTGGTGATCATAAAAAGCTTTTGTTGCGAGCGCCTCGAAGGTGAAAGCGACTTGGATTCATCGCTCGAACAACTGATTTTTCATGTAAAACAAGCACAGTTATTTTTTTTAATTTCTTATTTCACTCTCCATTATTTTGTCATCACTTCTCTCTTATAAAACAGTCGGAACGAAACCGATGATGTGAAAATAAATTGCAGTGATTGTGCATAATCGTCGGAATTTCCCTTTTGATTAATGCGACCGAAAGCCTTTTTCATTACCCAGAGAGCATTTCAGTTACATAAAGCATTCATTTGAATTCATTTAAAGGCATTTCGGAATAATGTTTCGCATTGTGAACGAGATCGGATTGGAATTTCAATGAACATCAATGCGACTGAACATTTTTATTGTCCTGAATCTTTCTCTTTCTCTCACACAGTCTTGCACACGAACACACACACACACATGTACTAGCGGATGATGGCTAACACAAGCCGGTTAAACAATCGCCCCAATCCTCCCCTTATCTTTCAGGAGTTATGGGTCTAAATCTACTCATAATACACAGCTCACTGAGGGTGTAATCCCCGGGAACATCGGAGTAAATCCACGCTATATCCGCTGCATGCAGACTAGCGGGCCGCGGCCAGGGCCATTATGGCGGGAGTGAAGGAAGAGGAGGAGGTTTAGCGACAGGGCGCTAATGGGTCGTCTATGAATTCATATTAACGCCGAGCCATTAGGACACCTCCGTCCAGGAAATCCCTGTGACCCTCTCGTGATAGAACAGCTGTCCCAAGTTGAAACTTTAAAACCGACAATCCCCTCCGCTGTCACGTCTCTCCAACCATACCGCCGCTGGATTGTCCCGGATTTTGTCCCGATCGCAGACAATTCCACTCGAGGCCCAGAGGCAGCGAGCCGAATCAAGTGTGTGTGTGTTTTTTTTTCAACCTTGTTCAACCTCTTCCCCCCCAAAAAAATACAGAAACAAACAAATCAACTTGATCTCAACTGGGATTCAAAGTCAACTGTCAGGACACATGGTTGTCTGCTGCTGGCTCGTGGCGTCTGGAGAGCATCCAAAAAAAAAGTGAGGAGGAATAAGTGGGCTTTTTAATCTTGGAGCAAAGTGAAGTGACGGGGCAATCAAATTTTAAAAAAAATAAATAAATCTTCGCCCTCCTTCTATGTCCTTCTTCTTTTCCCAGGCCCGAGCGAGCAGCCAACATCTTCGAGAGAAGAAGCCGAGGCCCCTGGGCTCTTTGGCTCCCTGGCTGGACGACAGTTTCCTGGCCTGAAGGGGTCAGCGGTGGGCTGTCTGAGAAACTGGCAGCCATTGGGGCTCCAGAGGGGATGTTTTTTAGAAAGGAAAAAAAAAAAAAAAAACGGGGGGCGGCGGCGGCAACGCTGGTGTATCTTGTGGCTGGTTGGCATCGAGCGGACACTGACAGTTTCCAAATAGCGTTGTTTCCTGCCAGGCCCCGCTGAGCTCTTACACATTACACTACACACAGGAAAAGACCAGAGGCACTCGAGGCCTGGCGCTGCAAAGCCCCTGACAGATTCATAAGAAAACGATAGGGCGCCTTATTTATTTAGGGTGTGTACTGTAATGTTTTACAACTCTCAATACTCCAAACAATTATGCGTTGCGACACGGGCCTATGGAGAGCAGAATTCCTGGTAGAAAACACACTCCATGAACGCCGCAATGAAGCGAGCTGAAAACTTTCCCGGAGTTTATTCAAACCTTTGTACTCGGTAACTTTGGGGGATCCTTAATTTTGATTACGTGCGATTCCTACATTATGCTATGATTCTAACTTGGGATGCAACAGATTTGCTTTTTACTATCGCAGCCTTTAAGTGTGTTTGGACGGAACATCTGAGAGTGTGTTCAGATGAATTCATTGTAGTTGTCAGAAAAAATCCCCCAATTGTAGGTTTATTGTACAGAATAATGAAAAACGTTAACATCCACACAATCTGGATTCAGCCTACACTGTGAAAATAACTCTTGGACAAAAAAACCAACTATGAGAATCTGACAGAAAAAAAAACATACGATGGAATACTGTAACGTTAAAAAACTAAAAAAATAACCGCAAATATCTGCAAAATGGTGGCATTTTAGTGGATTTAGAGACCATAAAACTGTGTAATTATATAGAACAGCAAATTACTGTCACTAAAAATACAGATTTTTATGTA
>NW_007579263.1:100467-103536 GCF_000690725.1 Stegastes partitus
ACATCGCCGTTTTTCCAACATGGCAGATTTCCTGTCGAGGGGACAGAAACATGCTAATGGACTTTTTTGTGCGTCACAAGTTGTTACATATGTGTAGCAAATGTAGTAGTTGTAAATCAAACATAGCCCCAATGGGAATCTGTTGAAATATTGTAGGGGGCGCCGTTGAGCTGTGTTGCATTTTACAACCTGGCCCAGCCTGATTTTTTAATCATCCTGACCTGCTCTATATGCCTACAAAATTGCGTAGCTCTAGGCCAAATGTGCTTTTGACAATTTAGAAGGTGGCGCTGTGGAGCAATTTTTCTATTGAGGTGTGTATTGTTCTTCCAAATTATAAAATTTTTCACCGGGTCTGATGTGCATGGCAATTTTGATGAGTTTTCGAGAATATTTAGGGCCTCAAAAACACGTGTCTTTGGCACGAATAATAATAATAATCCGAACAGTTCCAATAGGGTCTTTGCACCCTTTGGTGCTCGGACCCTAATTATGGAGAATAACTTCGTCTAACTTAGAGCTGAAGTTATGCAAAAATAAACATGAAATTCCAACAAATTCAAGGATTTTCTTTGAAACAAGCTTCATTTTTTTTTTAGCTTTGTTTCAGTTTTCATGGCTTAAACGGTTACACACTTGGTCATTTACTCACGACAGCAAACTACACAATATGACTACAACCTGCCCTCACACTGGGAGGGGAGGAAGGAAAACGTCTTTATCAGAGTGGAAGACGAGTGATGCAGCATCCAGGTGACAAAAAGACGATCGTCTCTCGTTTAGTTTGTTTGGTTTTACTTTGGTTTACTCTGAGTCAAGAGCGTTTATTAACTGTGTGTCTGCTTCACCGTCAGTCATAAAAACAATGTTTGCCAACATCTGCTGCTGGACACGTGTGATGTATGAGCAGGGATGGTGGTGGAAGGAGATTAAAAAGGCTCCATTACAAGTTAAAGTCCTGCATTAAATATACCACGTAAATACAAGAACAGAGCAGCAAAATGTAGTTAAAGAGTTCAAGTAAAAGCACCAGTTTGCTTCCTATGACTTATATTTTCTTATAAATAATATCTTTCGGTTATAAACAGTGAAGAATCAGTGTTTCGGCAGCACTGTTTGTTAGTTTGAACGACTTTATATCCAGTTTTATATCCGCAGACAGCAGATGAATGTGAGAGCTCCACATGTGATTAATGGGAGAAGAACGAGAAAAAAATGGTTCTGATCCACAAATCTGTTTTCCTCTCATCTTGGATTTTGGCCGAGATATTTGAACATTTATTGAAATGAAACAGAAGTTTAGAGGAAAAAAATGTCCAATATTGGTGAATCTGTTGACGAGTGCTGAAGCTAAAAACGTTGGAAATTACTGGTCAAATATTTAATTTAATTTGGAAAATCTTCGTCTTAAAAGCAACCGAAGCTGTCAGATAATTGTACAAACCACTCGAGTACAGGACAAGCGACCTCGACGCTGTACTCAAGTGCAGAACTTTCTGACTGTGTTTGCCGGATCAATGAAACGTGTTGAGAGTGTATCAGCTCCAGGACAACGTGATGACGTTCTCCGAGGAGAGACGTCGTTGCTTGTATTTGTTTGATCAGGATAACGTCTAAATGAAATAAAAAAAACTCTACATGTTGACAAAGGTGAAGTTGCATCCACGCTACTGTGCATTAAAGTCTCATCAGGTTGCATTCAGGCCTCATCGAACGTTCTCACTTCCAACGCAAGACAATAAAGACGTTTAATAAAATAAGACACATCAGCAGGTGACTGACTGTCAGCTGATGGCAGTTTTTTTTATTCTTTACTTCATTGTTTTCTTTCATTTTTGTCCACTTGCACTCACTGTTCTTAAAAGTGTCTCAACCCTCTGAAACCCTCAGACGTGTTATCTCTCTTTTTAAAAATCACCTCACTCATGCCGTTTATCTTTATTAAAACAGAAAGAATCAACAGGTTTTCAACTTTCTGCTCTTTGAAATACTCGTCTGCGATGTTTTTACACCAACAGCACTTTATTCTACGTGTCTCATCCATTTAAAACTCTGCTGAAAAGAAGCTTTTTTAATGTTATTTCATGTGTTTGTAAGAGGACATTCATGAACACATACAGCACAGTGACTTGGTGTAAATGTGTCAGATTTAGATTGAAGCTAGTTTAAACCAGATTCTGTGGGAAACGACTAATTCGGGGACGTTTAGGTTGAACTGCAGGTCGTGTACGTGGACCAGAGGGAAGTGTGTAGAGCCACCATTATCCCCAGTGTTGGTAGCAGCTGTGGGGACTTGAAATAATGTTTAACATGATGGTTACGGGTTTTTTCCATCTTTGCAAACCAAATAATCAGTTGTTGCTCTTTCTGTTTTAAGGATTTATGCCGTTTTAATCGTGTTACTCCTCGTCGTGGTTGTGCTGTTTCCACACAGGTGCAGGACTTTATGTTAAAAGCGAGTAAAAACGTGAGACTTCAGGTTAAAACGTCCACTCGGACAGCTTCTCCTGACGTCTTTAATCGGCCTCTCCTCTCCTTTCTTACACCTAATTCCCTCGGCAGCGCTTCATCCTTTTTTATTTACAGCCTCCTTTCACCTCCTGCCTTTAAGACGTCCTCCTTCCAGCCTCCTGTTTGTTTTACCTCCTTCGCCTCCTAATCCCCGCGTCTCCTCCGTAAAACCCTCCTTACCCCGTCGTCCTCCGCCCGTGCCCCTCTGCTCCGTCGTATTTCCATATTATCCCCGAGCTGATTCCCTTGTCCCCTCACTTGCAGCCTGTTGTATTCCCTGTCTCTCTTCTCATCCGTTTATCACTGGCCCTTGTTCTGTTAATCCCCGAGGGTTTTGTTTATTTGTGTTGGAGCTGCTTTTACAGCTTGCGACTGACCCCACCTATTTTCTCACCAGTCATTTGAACAGCAGGGCTGCTTTGCAGCTACTCCACCAATTAACATACCATTAGCATAATATTTGCATGTGTGCATTAGGGTGTTGATGGGGAGAGAAAATAACAGTTTTACAGGGTTTTTTTTTTTTTTAAAAAATATTTTTTTTTTTAAAAAAAAAAA
>NW_007579263.1:104780-145614 GCF_000690725.1 Stegastes partitus
TCTCCTTCCTGTTTTAATGATGCTGCAGTTTGCGTATACATTAGTATGTTAGACGAGGGATTAGCGGAGCTGCCAGAATCAAAGATGAAAGAAGAAACAGTGCTAGCAGATAAACACATATTTGTGCTAATATCTGGGTTTGGGGCGAGAATTAATATAGAACTGTGGTGGGGTGGTTTATTTTATTTTATTTTATTTTTGCCTTTCTTTGGATTTTAGCATCTGTGAAATTATTAATAGCAGTTGTTTCAAAGCCTTATCAATAAGAAATAATAGGTAAAAAATAATAAAGTCAATATTGTCTACGTGTGTTTAACTGCACTCCCCACAGGATTCTCTCTGTGTGCACTAGTGTAAATGTAGTTTTATATATAATATCTAGCAGGCCTGTTGGCCCTGGCTGCTGTGCTGCACTCAGCTCTCTAGCTGCTCTTGTCTCTGTATAATCCTCCTCCTCATGAATACATTAACGCCGGAGCCTTAAACTCAGCTTAGCTGGCGGCTCAGCGTCACAGCACATCCTATTACCGACTTTAAATCATTAATGTGACATCGTTTTCACTCAATTTCCAAACACCCACGGTCGAAAAAAAAAAAAAAAAAACCCTGCATATTTCACTGAGCAGGCGAGCGGAGGGCCGCACTCAAAGTCACGCCGAGCGCACGTCGAGATGGAAGTTTTTAACTGATCTGTCGCTGAGGAAAAGTTAATTCAAATGTAAATACGAGGCCCATTGTGGCAGATAGACGTCGGTTTAAGCTGCGCTGACTCCTCCGGCTCACCTGAGGGTGCGATTTTAATCTGAGTCTAGCCACTGTTTGCTTCCTCCAGCATCTTTCCCCCCGAACTGCTGACAATAAAAGAAAAAAAAAGGGGGGGAGAAAGAAAGAAAGAAAAATCTGAATCCCCTCTCTGCTCCTCAACTATTCACACATAAACCTTTTCTCAGGTTTTTACCTCCAGGCTGCCTCTGAAAAATTCACAATGCCCAGAGAACAACTAAGTCCTTCACTTACCGTAGGAGTGGAGGATCTGCCCCCATCCTGCCTCTTTATTGCATCAAAAGGAGTTTTTTTTTTCCCTTTCCATGTGTGTGTGTGAACTTATGGTAATTAGCAAAGCATGTTAAAATCATCTCCTCTGAGTGCATTTAACTGTTTTTATGCGTCGGACCGGGCGGCGACGGTGGAGGAGGCGGTGGGGGTTGATTGCGGCAACATATGGACCCAGATGGGGGGGACAGCGTTTTAATGGGCGCACTGAGTGGGGTTTTGTGTTTTTTTTTCTTCTTCTTTTTAACCCCTTGAAAAGTGGAGGCTCCAACATCCTCAACATCCTTAAGCGAGCATCAATTAAAGATTTTAAACCGGTGGCGGCAGCAGCAGCAGCAGCACAGGCGGCCGACATCCGGAGCTTTGACGGCGCTTAGGGAGACAGTGAGAGTCTTTTTTTTTTTTTTTATGTGTGACTCGCACATGTGCACATATTTCATCACTCACCCCTCCTCCGTGTCCCCTTGTTGTGCTTAATTAGGTTATCAGGTTGCTAACGGGCCGTGATTCTTCTCCACGCCTCCCAGCTGGCCCCTCTGATTGGAGGGACAAGAAGGTGGACTTGGCGTAATTAACAAGTCGTTACGGAGATGATTGAACCCTTTCCGACCCTTTAAGAGCAAAAAGAATCCACCTTTAGGAAGTCGTGTGCATCCTTGTGCATCGACGTTTCTGCGTGTAATATGTTTGCGTGAAGGTGGACTTTGCATAATAACACGGAGGCGATTGGACAAAAAAAAATCCACCTTTAGGAACTCGTGTGCATATAACATAAGCATGCACGCTTGTGTTGTCGCCATTGTGTGACTGCAAGTGTGGTGTAAAGAAGTGACCAGGACCAGCACAAGTTTTTTTTTTTTTTTACTGAACACATTGCTGTCTTTATTAGAGCCTTGTCTGGCAGTAATACTGAAAAAAAGTGAACTTAGAACAGATGGTGGTGGCAGCCCACGGCTTTTTTTTTTTTTTTTTTCTTTTTTTCCTGTTTTTCTTTATTTCTTTGATATTTTTCTTCAAATTTTTTTTCTTTTCTTGTGAGAGCACTGCGACTCTTTGCTTTTTCTGTGGCATGGATAACATCAATAAAAGAGACAGTAGGGAGAGAAGAAAAAAAAAAAAGAAATATACAACTTATATTACACTGTGTTATGAACAAAATATAAATCTATAACTCTATGTTATATTTACATAATTATCTTTCTTGATTTTTCAAGTTGAGATGGTAAGATATTTTTCGCTTTTTTTTCTTTTTCTTGTAATAACTTTGTGTTGAGCTCCACTCATGACTTTGATTGTCTTAAATAAATTCATCATCATTTCTCATTGTCTTGATATGGGGGTAAGACCTTGCCAGCAGGGATGATTGATGCCCTAAATGCCCCACCCACCCTCCTGAAATGGATCCCCTCTCTCTCCAGCAATGGGGGGGTCGAACGATGTGGGATGTGACTATACAGCAAAAAAAAAAAAAAAAAATTAGGACCCAGAAGCTCGATATGCAGCAAAAAACATCTATAGCGAGAATAAATGATTGTGAGTTTAGGTGGTGGGGGAGGGATCACTATGTGACGGCACACCTGAAGAGTAGTCATGGCTCCTGTAGCATCGCGTGGAGCTCAAACAAAGCAAAAAAAAAAAAAAGGGCTCCTGATGAGAGATACTGTAAAAGATACGCCTGGTTCACACAGTGGAACATCCTGGCCCGGATCGCGGTAAACACTGCTTTCCTATGATTTTTGAAAAAAACAAAAAATTCAAAAAAATCACTGCGATCACACAATATATGTACAGGATTTTAAAACAGGAAAAAAAAAAAAGGAAAAAAAAAAATAACAGCATAGGATTTGTTTGGTTGTCATGATAATCTCTTAATTTTTCAAATGTTGCTCGTGTGCATGTATCCGAGCCCATCGAGGATGTTCCACTGGCGGCCGGACCAGTAAAAACAAAAAGGGGATCGGGGGTCTCTTTGTTCACAGAAAATAAAATTTAAAAAAAAAAAAAAAGAAGAGGAAACTTTCACATTATACATTATGATAATCATTACAAATAAAATTATAATAACAATTAATAAAAAAAAAAAAAAAAATCATGTTCTTCTTTTTCCTCAGAGTCTGAGTGCTTCTTAGAAATGGGTTCGGACATGAAAAACAAAAACAAAAAAAAAAGAGGAGGGCTGGCATCGAGCCCACCCGTCCGCACGATTAATACAAAATAGCAAAGGAAGGGAACAAAAAAAAAAACAAACAAACTTTAGTTTAGATCTAAAATACCTACCAGCTAAATAGAATAATGTTTCATTGACTGTCATAGTTTCATATGGTCATAAAAACCCAATAAAGAGGAGAAAAATAAATTATACTGTACATAACTTACTAAACTTAGGAAACGCTGACCATCCTTATAATTATTGTTAATAATATTATTAGACTAGAGGCAGTTTCGAAGAGAAAATAATAAAATACAGTATTCAAATACAAACGGAAACACTGACTGGCTGACTTCGCCTCGGCTCCGCCCACTGGGTTACAGCAGGACGACGTGATTGGAGGGAAAAAAAACACTGACGGACAGAACAACAGCTGTGTTTGTTTGCGTGCTGCGAATCGTTTCCCCGCTTCTTTTTCTTTTATTTTTTTATTTTGGCACTTTAAAAAAAAAAAAACTAAAAGAAAAAGAAGCAAACGAACGCACACGGACACACACACACTCGTTGGATTATTATTATTATTCTTTTTTTTTCTTTCCAGCTACCGATGTTGGTTTTTTTTTGCCCTGGACGAGATCAGAGAAATTCAGAGGGACGGAGCGAGAAGAAAGATTGTCTCACAACACAGTGCTTTCGTTTTCTGCTCCAGAAGAGAGACGCCCTCCCCCCCCTTTTTTTTTTTAAATTTTGGGACGGTCCACACGCTGTGCTTGGTCAGTCCTGGCTGGACCGTCCCATTGGGTTCCAAAACAGGGGGGAAAAGTGGGGGTTGGTCACAAAAACACAAGAGAAAAAACAGGAATAAAGTTGAAGGGCGTAGGGGGGGAGGGAACCGCTGACAGCACGCTGCGAGGTTGAAGAAAAAAAAAAAAAGATATCTTTTTGTTAAAAATAAACGTCTGATGTCTTTCAGGTGCTTTACAACAAAAAAAAAAAAGAAAAGGGGAAAAAAGAAATGTCTCTTTTTTCTATTATTATTCAAACTTGTAGCACAAAAACAACAAATCACATTCACAAGCCACTTATTGGCACCGTGTACCTGAGTGAGAATATTATAGAACCAAAGAACAAAAAAAGCTGTTTTTTTTTTTTTTTCCTTTTAAAAGTGTCTCTTGATAATAAACAGGTCCGCCATCTTAAAGTGTCGTCTGTTCGCCTTTGACAGGTCCACTGTTTGTTTGTCATTTTTGAAATGTCTCCGTGTTTTGTTTTTTTTTTCTCTACAAACGGGGCTAAAAGGTTTCGAGCGGGTTTCTAAAGTTCTCCTCCTCACTCGTGGCGTTACGCTCCTGCAGTAGTACTCGAATATTCCCTCAGAAACCGCCTCCTCCTCCTCCCCAGTTCGTGTAACAGTCAGTGTGAGTGACAGGTCCTGTGCTTCAGTTGATTGATCAGATGCTGGTATCAGGACTCCGGTGGGAGGCAAGGGGGGGGTAGGGGGGGAGGGAGGGAGGGAGGTCTGGCTCCGTTTAAAGAGTCCATGTTAGTCAGGAGGGACGATGGGGGGTCGTCGTCAAAGGGGGGGGGATCGGTTCTCAAGGTGATTGGCAAAAGTTTCCTTCCTGATTGGTGGGATTTTGTGATTTTCTCAAAACCAGCAGTGATTGGCTTTCAAGGGCGGGGTCCGGTCGGGGCGCCGTCCTATTGGGTGATGTGGTTCTCGTTGTCGCTGGCGTAGTCGGCCTCCTCGTCCTCGTAGTCGAAGTCGTCGTAAACGTCGCCGTTGCTGTCGTCTAACCGCAGCTCCTCCTCCTTGATCCGTGGCTCGTCGCCCTTCAGACCGGGCATGTGGGGGTTCTGGTGGTGGTTGGCGTTGGGCTCGGGGCTGCTGGACATGCTCGAGTGCTCCGAGGGCATCTGGGGCGACGGCATCCCCGCCATGGAGAGGGCGCCGGGGTAAACCACGCCGGCGGAGGACAGGGGCAGCTGGCCCTGCTGGCTGTAGGCGCAGAGGGAGAAGACGGGAGTTTAGCATGAAAGCTGCACCTCGATCACAACAGACACTCAGGAATGATTCAAATACGTCCTCGTTAAGAATCATCCCAAACCGCTGAGCTCCAGAATGAAGGCGAAACTTGCTTATGACCCCTTAAAACTAGCTGCACTGTTTAATTGAGCGTTTTGTCTTTGCTTTCCATGAACACTGACGAAGAAATTTACATAACAAACAGGAAATATTACAGGAAAATCTACTGAATTTTTCTCCTTTGCAGTGATGCTTGCGTTACGACCCCTTGTGGGGGCCCCGAACCCCAGGTTGGGAACCACTGTCCATGAGCTATAATGACTAAACAAGACCTATAATAAAAAGGAAGTAATAAAAATAACAGCATAAAAAGGAAAAAAGGTTTTTCTGTCTGTAAGCAGCTTCTGGGCGTTTTTGACTCCTGTCATATTTTTGCTCACTGTGGGCTCATTTTTACTCCAACATAAACTCCTGCACCTCTATGGAAACAAACCAACCACGACTAGAAGTAGAGAGAGCTTAAAAAAGTCTCCTGTGCAGTATGACTCAGTTATGATGCCGTAAATTGTAAATAAATCATAAAAAAGTTTCTGTGATTATTCATTTTACAAAAGCTAAAAAGAAAACCTTTAATCAACATGTACAGCATGTTTCCACAGGTGCTACCAACTCTGGAAAAGAATAACGCAGCTGTACATACTATAGATATTTAAATTAGTCTGTTCTGTGAACACAATCTGCAGTTCAGCCGAGAAGTCAGCACATTTTTGTCAACTGAGTCACTAACAGCTCTACATCTGTACTGAAAAGTGGATTTTTTTTACAGGCTCTGGTTCGTACAAACATATTTATTTAACACACACGATGAAATTTGATGATTTTAATCCATCCATCCATCCATCATCTATACACCACTTAATCCTCACTGGGGTCGTGGGGGGCTGAAGTCTATCCCAGCTGACTCAGGGTGAAGGCAGGTTCACCTGGACAGGTAACCAGTCTATCACAGGGCTACACTTAGAGACAGACAACCAAGCACACTCCCATTCACACCTACAGACAATTTAGAATCACCAATTAACCTCAACATGTTTTTGGACTGTGTGGGATGAAGCTGGAGAACCCGGAGAGAACCCAGAGAACATGCAAACTCCACACAGAAAGCTCCTGGGTGTCCTCACCGGGACACGAACCGAGACAACAGTGCTACCAACTGCGCCTTTGCAGCCCATGATTTTAATCTTATTTTTTGATATATTTCTCGATGCAGCAGCAAGTCTCTGTTCGAGAAAGTTAGAATCCAACAGTTACAGCTTGTGGCTCAGCTAAATGGTGTGATTCTGCTGATTTTTGATGGTTTTTCAATTCTGCTTTTTACAGAACACGGTTAGATGAAGGTGTTTATTTTTGGTATTTTTTTTAAAGAGGACATGTTGAATAAAGAGATTTAGATGAAATATCACAACTTTAAGCTTAGATTTGGTTGTTTTTCCAAACAGAACTAGAAGTTCCACACGATGACGCACACTTTCTTTCTTTTAAAATGCTAAATAGTCCAATTTTGGGGATTTTTAAAAAATATACTCAAAACCCAGCGGCACATTTAGGGTTAAGAGGGTTAAACTAAAACAAACAAACAAAAACAAACCCTTAAATTACGAGAAAATTAAATGTATGCTGCTGCTAAAGACCACAGTGACCAAAATCTAACTGAGGAACCCATGATTTAAATAATCCTCTCACTCAGATTTGGTTCTAACTATGAAACATCTGATTCTAGTTTAGAGTAAAATAAAGCCAAATGTCCGTCGTCGTTTGGTTCTAAATCCCTCTCGGTTTTAAAAAGCTGTCGCCCTCCACAGCGCCCTCACCCCACACTGAAGTATTGCCTCATTTCCTGTCTGCGGGACCTCATGATGGCCTTGTACTCGCCGATGCGCAGCTTCTTGCCGTCCACCAGGCAGGTGCGCTTGGGCCGCGGCTTGTACTTGTAGTCGGGGTACTTCTCCAGGTGCTGCTTGCTGAGGCGGGCCTGCTCCTCGTAGTACGGCTGCTTCTCCAGGTTGGTCATGGCTTTCCAGCGCGACCCTGGACGGAGGAGGGACGACGAAAGAAAAGAAAGAAAAAATTAAAATAGGACGCTGCGTTTAAATTACACAAGCTGCAAGTTTCAGCAAAAAAAAAAAAAAAAAAAAGGAGGTTAATGAGGAGAGCAGCGGGGACGACAGGTACTCATCTCGGCTAATGAGGACTTCACTTAACCTGCTGTCATCTCTCGGCTCGGTTTCCACTCGCCAGATTTGCACTATCAGTCCCTGCTGCATGAGTGTGTGTAGGTGTAATCTTGAGCGTGTCTTCCCCCCCTCATGCATGTGTGTGTGTGTTTCATATCTGGTCTGAATTTGCACTTGACTACTGTATGTTTAATGGGTAAAAGCTGTCAGCACTTGGCCGTTCTCTCTCCCTGTCTTCTCCCCTCTCTGTGTTCTGCGATCTGTTAGCAATCGAGAGCGTACGCGAGCGAGAGAGAGAGAGGAGGCTTATTAAAACCAGATTTCCCTGTGTTATAAAACGCTTAGGAGCTCTTTAAAATGTCAGGGCCGATCCCGGCGGTCTGGGGGAAATGTCAGGCGGCCTCGCGCTGCTTGTTTAATGCATAATGAATTATATCATCATTTGTCGGAGGCGCGCTCTCCCCAGCCGTTCATTAACAGCCGCTTGCACAATGCCGCCGCCGCTCGCGAGGAAATCAATATCAGCGTGTGTGTTTGTTTGAGGAAGCATCTTTCCTTTTTGCTGTTTTTTTTTTTTTTGCATGTGTTTGTTTTTTTTTTTTTGTACCGAGGATCTTGCTGATGTTGGAGTTGTGCATGTCGGGGAAGGCCTGGAGGATCTTCCGCCGCTCGTCCTTGGCCCAAACCATGAAGGCGTTCATCGGCCGCTTGATGTGCGGCTCGCTGCTGCTCCGACCCCGAGACTCGCGGAATATTCTGGAGTCGGACACACTGGGGGAGCCTGAGGAAATAAACACACAGTAAAAATGTGTTAGCTCTTCAAGTTATTAAGAGCAAAACTGAATCTTCCAGTTTTCTTTCTTTAACCATCCGAAAGCTAAAACCTGTCATATTTTTTTTTTCAAAATCGCCAAAACTACACCATGTAACCCAGGTAGAAACTGTAAAAAATGAAAAAAATCAACAAATTCTCCACTTTCTCATGGTGTTTCAGCTAACCATGTGTGATGCGCTGTTCCTTCTGGAAAATTAGCCAAATCTGAGCTTAAAATCGTGATATTTCATCCAAAAATCTCTTCAGTCTGCATGTCTCATGTAAAAAAAATATAATAAAAATAGCCAAAAATAAACGGTTTCCTTTAACCGGATTGTGGAAAAAAATAAAAATTCTGCACTCCTCAGCAAAACCAGGAAGTTATGAGTGGTTCAGCTGCAACCAACAGATAAATAACAAAAATTCTGGGATTGTTTTGGGTTGAACTGCAGGCTGTGTACGCACAGAGCAGATAGAAGTATTTAGAAAGGAATAAAAAATGTAAAAAATGAGCCACAGTATTGGTAACACATGTGGGTACTCGGAAAACTTGTTGTACATATTGATTTAATAGTTTATGGTTTACCTGATGTAAATATTCAATTATTGTAATGTAAATAATCAAAGAATTCCCACTGTGTTCCAGGTTATTGTGGGGAAAAATGAGTAGAAATGTGACAGGATCCAAAAGCCCAGAAATTGCTCAGAGGTTGCAGGGTTAAAAAAAACAACAACAAAAAAATCACCCATTTTTTTCTTGTGGGTCACCCCCTGAGTGTGTGCGTTCCTACCATCAGAGTCTCCGCTCATGGTGAAGTCCAGCATGGCGTGGCTGAACTTGTCCTCCGCCTGCTGCTTCAGCTGTTGACTCAGACTCTCCAAGGCGGCTTTGTCCTAAACGACACAAAGAGTCGGTCAGAAAAAAACCAAACCTCGAAACCCCTTTTAACACCCGAACACCTGCTTTTAAACGTTCTATCTGTTTCCACCGCAAACGCCGTCATCTCGATTTAGACGTCCGGCAGGCGGAGATCCGCCTACGGCAACGCTCCCCTTTGATCTGCGATAAATCAGCGGATAATAATTGTTCTATCAGCGGATACCGATACAGAGAAAGCAGACAAATGACGGTGGTGATTTCAGTAGATAGGCGGTTTGCGCTTTGGTTCATTTCGGTGTCAGTTTGCGGAAACGTTAATGTCAACATCAAATTGTTTGAGTGCTGTACGCCTGCATGCTTGAGCACACATCTGTGTGTATGTTTGCATGTGCAAGAATGTTGATTACATTTAGTCCTATTTGGATGTTTACCGCTTTGTGTGTGTGTGTGTGTGTGTGTGTGCTGCATATTATATGTGTGTAGTCGTGTGTGTGTGTGTGTGTGTGTGTGTGTGCAGCGACTCCTGGCAGCCACCTGCGAGAGTGGAGTGCGGCGGCTTGCCTCTCTCTTGCAGAGGCCCCCGAGGGTCGACGCATTAGAGAGAGAGAGAGCGAGAGAGTGCAGCGCCGACGAGAGCGAGGCCACGCCGCTCGGCCCCCTGGGTATTTATTACAACCAATAAAAGGCTGATTTACTGAGCATTTACATGCTTAATGCAAGCAGCCGGCGCAGTCTGAGCTCCAAACTTGACTGCGGACGAACACACACGCTCGCACACAACACGCGCCGCGGCCAACGTTTTACAGTTTAATTATACGATTAGGAGCGCTACCCAAAACACTGTCGTCTTCTAAAACAACCTTCCAAAAAGTGTCCCTCTCCATTTACATGTGACCCCGGCGAGCTGGCTGGCTGCACGGAGGGGAGGGCAGAATGATAATGAAATGCATTTTCTCTGTTTTTTAGTCCAATAGAGTTTAATTGTTAGAGATAATTTCCCCCCCAGATTGGAATAAATAGACACGGAAAAGGAAGAGAGGGAGAATAAAAGCCACGCAGGCACACAAGCGGGAATATGGTTGTTTTTTTTTTTGCAAGCCATTTAAAAAGTATTTCAATTTTTGAGTGTCTTACATTTTCCGTAAATGCACAATAACCTGCCAGCGCGTCGGAATTATGGAGTCATTTTGTATGTAAATCAGAAATATTTAGGAGCTTTCCTTCATTTCGCAGAATGCCTCCTTCTCCGCACACAAAAAAAAAAAAACGCATGTCACACTTTTAGATTTCCAGATTAAACGTTTAATGGCGATGATGAAGAGACGAACGTATGTGTGTGTGGGGGGAAGACGGAGCGGATGACAGCCTAGGCTGACATTAAGCCCCGCTACAGTACATGAGAAAAGTGGATTGAATGGCTGACACTGGAGCCAACGCACAAAGTAGCGACAAAACTAATCCTGCGAGTGTGTCAGAGATGACACCATCGCATCCGAGAGCTTCACGCAGCACAAAGCCAAAGGGCCGACGAAACGGGAGGCGGCGGCGGCGGCGTGAGTGCCATTTTTTTTTTTTACATCATTTCATAAAAGCAGAATTTAAAACATCAAGATTTTATCGTATTAGCAGAACCAAGTAAAAATAAGATGCTTGACTTTTATGCAGCTGGAATAAAAAATTGATTTTAAATAGCAGTTTGGACATTTTAGGAATAATTAAAAAATATATTCCAATTAATGCTAAAGAATCCTCCTTATAATACATAATTCCCCTCTATTATAACTTTATTCTACATCATTCATGCACCGGTTTAACCAGAAACGACAAAAACAATGAAATAAAATTGCACCTAGTATTTAAGCATCCTCATACAACGCAGTAAAAAAAAAGTGAACGGCTCCTTAGTGAGCAAAACGTGCTCCTGAAAAGCAGCGATTCTCAAGCGGGATTGATCGTATTCCCGGCATCAGCTATTAAAAATACTGTAAGTGTGCGTATGGAGGCATATTTCTGTAATTTGTCTACAATAAACCTGCTTTGAATACACAAATCAGTCTGTCGGAGAAAAAAAAAAAAAAAGGGTAGAAAGCGAAAGAGACAGATAGAGCTGTTGAATGTCAGCGGTGCAGATGCTTCCAGCACACTGTTTCTCTGCACGAGTGTGTGTGTGTACGAGTGTGTGTGTGTGTGTGTGTGTGTGTGTGTGTGTGTGTTGCCTGCGCGTGCACCAGCTGACTCCCAATGTGTTTAACAAATAACCACAATTTAGCCACGCTGCCGAGGAGCCGGCGCCGTCATTTCACATTACCGTCTCCTTGACGCTCCGCTCTGCCACACACACACACACACACACCTACACACACACACACACATGCACAAACACACACACACATACATGTACGTGCACAAGAGCCCTGCAGTGCGCCTCGCAGACACACTCATTACCTCCGCGATGCCTCTGGTTTTTTACCTTATCTGGCCCTGTTTAGCTTCAACACATTTCAGCGGGTACATTGTACACCGATTTACCTCCTACATGGTGCAGCAGGGATGGCACATGGCAAGACAAATTATTACACACTGACAATGAGACGCTACAGCTTGTGATGACTTTGGAGACTTGAGCGGATTTATGTGTTTAGTCCTCAGAATATTTTTTTTCTTCCCCCCCCCACTGAGATAAAAATGCACTGATTTGTATTCATTTCTACGAGACTCTGAGTGTGAATCCTTTGTCATTAATAGAGAGAAAAAAAAATAAAAATTACACTGATTATTTCACCGCATGCAGCATTTTAGAAGATCTCGAAATGTATTTAAAGCGCCACCGCTCCTGCGTCGAGTTCCACCCGAGGTGTCAGCTGACGTGGTGAACTCTGAGGGAACACATGTTGTGAGAATCCTATCTTATGAAAACAACATACTGCCGTTGCTTGTGGCGAAAGCTCCGCCGCGTGTTACCGAGTGAGGTCACAGATTTTAATGTGCCATTTGTTGTTAACCTCAATAATAATAATAAAAAAAAAAGGAGTCGGGAGGAGGGAGGCGGCGGTCGTCACGCTCGTGTTGCTAAGGTTACAGTCGGGTTCTCCTACCTTGTCCGAGCGGCCGTTGTTGAGGCTGAGGTTGCTGACGGCGGCCACCTTGGCGTCCAGGACCTGCTGCTCCCGCTTCAGCTGCTCCTTCATCTGCCGGGCCTCGGCGAAGGCCTTGGTCACCGCCTCGTGGTCGTTCAGGTAGGCTGTTGAAGACAGCGACGACAGCAAGTCTGCTGAGACGCAGACGAGGACACGAGGAGAGGAGGATCAGTTACAACTCTCTGAACCCAGCTGCTTTGTTCTCTTTCTTGCTCCTGTCACATTTTTCACTGCAATATAAAGTCTTACACCTCTATGGAAGCAGAACAACCGTGACTAGAAGGAGGGAGAGCTGGAAAATGCCTCCTGTGCAGCACAACACGGTTATAATGCCGCAAATCATACAAAACCGAACAGAAGAACTCTAATTACTTTGATTATTTATTTTACAAAAATTAAAACAACCTGGACTCAACATGTAAAACACTTTTCTGAGTTCCCACAGATGTTACCAATACTGGAAAAAAAAATGGTAACTCTACATACTACAGATATTTTACTACTTACATTTTAAATTCGTTTTGATGCTCGTTTCCTATCTGCTGTCTTACACAGCCTGCAGTTCAGCCAAAAAGTCTTTGAATTTTTGCTACATGACTGTTGGTTGCAGGTGAGTCACTAAAGGTTCTCCAGTTGCGTAAAGAAATGCAGAATTTTTTGATTATTACAGAATCCGTTAAGTGTGAAGGCCTAATTTTTGGGTGAATTTTTAATATAACAAGTGATTTCAATGAAATAGCATGATTTTAAGCTTCCCGAAGAAGCTGCAGATGATTAGTTCAAGAGCTGCCATTTTTTAAAAAACAAATTTTTTACAGTTTCTGATCAATGGTGCAGAGACAACACGCCTTTCAAAACCACGTGGCTCGTGGGTTTTGGGCTTCAGAGGTGTTAGATTAGCAGCGAGCGACAATGTAGGTGAGACTCTTTATCTTCGGCGCAAAAAAAACACTGATGTCAAAGAAACATCCAGAAGAGCGTTTTGCTCGAGCCGCGGATGAGCAAACGTTTATTTTTGGGAAGCTGGCGGGAGGTTTTCATCCAGAATAAATCTTCTCCTGAACCATGAGGTAAAGACATTAACATAACACTCGACAGATGAGGGGGGGGAGTTCGTCGGGGCAATTTGTGTATCACCGATGTTTGTGTCTTTTTTTTCCCCCTCGGACTCACACACACACACTCACACTCTCACACACACTCTGACCACTTGACTGTCGAGCCGGGCGATGTGAGTCAGAGCGCTGCTGCAAGCTGCCCACCACCTCCCCACCTGCCGCACACAAACGCTCCTTTAAAATCACACATGCAGACATCTGACGGCACGTTTTGAAGGGAAGGTGGCCAGATGACTCTTATTACGGCTAAAAAGTCCTGCTAATTTCAGAGCATCTGCTCCGCCGGCCGAGGCAAAGATCAGATCTCTCCCCTCCCGCCCCCTCGCTACCTCCTCGCCGCCTATTATTCGTATTATTTCTGCAGCTTTAGTCGCCGATGAGGCATCCGAGGCATCTGCTTTGGCTCTGTGTGTGTGTGCCGCTGCTGCTGCTGCTATCGCCTCGCTCTATCAGCCGGGTTAGTTCTTAACAAAGAGCCGCGGCCGGCTTACGAGGCCTTTATCTGCGCTAATCCGCACCGCTAATGCCATCTCAGGCCAGATTACCAGCTTCAGATTGGTAATGACAGAGCCGTGAACTCTTTCAGAAGTCATAACCGGAAAATCTGGATGTGAGCGAAGCCAAAAAATAAAAAACTAAAGGGTGAGTGGGGAGGCGGGGGACGGAGGAAGAAAAAAAAAAGAGAGAGAGAGAGAGAGAGAGGGGGTGATGGAATCGGGTGGCAGTCGATTTTAATCTGGAGTCAAAAAAAAATAAAAGAGGAGGGGAGGCAGATATATTCTTGTGCACATGATTGTGTGCGTCGCTTAAACTGACAGAAATGCCAACCATCCAGACGAGTGAGTGTGACCCAGATAGAGGCGAGCGAGGGAGGAAGGGAGGAAGGGAGGAAGGAAGGGAGGGCGTCTCTATTTCTTTCTCCACTCACACAAGTTTTTTTGAAATCTACCAAAACAAAAAAACCATCAGGGGTCGGAGGGCAAAGCGTGTTCTACGAGTGGGGATGAAGACAAACATGTGATGGAGTTACAGGCGCTGACAGGCCTTCAGTTTGAGACGAGTCGACGGATGGACGACGTCGTTAGAAACACGCCTCCAGGTTGATAGGTGTCAAAAATCAGAGAAGGTGTGGCACGGAGGAGTTATCAGAGCTTTCATTTCCTAAAGATAAAGTTCATGTTTACCATTATTTTGTCATATATTACACAGCTTTACATGATAATTCTGGCTGCTTTAACTATGAAGCAGCATTGTAGGTGGTCGATTTGAACACTTTTATAATCAAGAACACCCTTACACATCCTGTTTCAGTCAATATGTGTGTTTTAAAGGTTTCTGTTATTGTACTAACTTCACTTTTTTATATTTTTACAGTCGAAATTTCTTGTTTTCTTACTCGGCTACGCTGCACATGAGGCCTCTGCACCTGTATGAGTTTACAGGAAGGTTAAATGAATGAATAATGAGTATCTTAGGGTGTTTAAAGTTTATTTTTTTGTCACTTTTGCCTTTATTATTTAGCAGAATAAGTACGAGGAGACAGAGAACAGGGGAATGACATGCAGGAAATGTCAATGTAACGCACAATATGTCAATTTCATGTGTAATAGTTCCACTTCATGTGTGATATTACTCATTATCTCAGTATTATGTCATCTATTCTAGTCTTGTTTTAGCTTCCTTGTTGTATTTAATGTGACGTATTTACAGTATATCTTGTTGCTGTCCTGTATTTCTTGTTTTATGTTATTTTTCTGAGCAATATCTGTCCAAAGGGATTAAGAAAGTTTTATTTTATTGAAGACAGTATAACACTTTCTGAATTTTTTTGTCATTGTGGATATTTTTAAAGTCATTCTGTACAAGCATTTATTTGTTTTGGAGAAAGTTTGAGCCAGTTTTGAGCGACTCTCGTTCATTTCTACCTGTTTAGGACAAATTTCGAGCCACTTCGGATGAGTTTTGAGACACATTTTTCATAATTTGGGATATTTTTTGAGCTTCTTTGCTGAGGGTCAAGTGGGATTCGAACCGGGGACTTGCTGCTGACGGCATTTACACCCCTGTGGCATGCGTCCTGCTATTTGTGGGACGTTTTAATCTTTGGAAAAGGATCATAAATTTAACAAACTTAACAAAAATCTAGTAGCAAATCAGTAACATGACAAGTCGCTAAAGCATTTCTACCTTTAACTGGAAAAAAAAAGGATAATTTAAGTCTAAAACACTTCACTGGAGCATGTTTATAGGACTTAAAGTGGACCAGATGCCTGCATCTATATTAATTCCTTATGTATGTTTCTGCTCTTTCTTCTGTCTGAATTCAAATAACCCCAGAAGAAATCCATAATCTGCACCGCCCACACACACAAACACACACAAACACACAGCTTCCAGATCAAATCGACCCCCCCCCCTGGACTCCATTCCAATTTGTCTGCCCCCGTCCATCCCCTCTGAACTTGTAACAGGAATCCTAATAACAAATGAAAACTCCAGTGGCAACAGATGGGAGCGTCGAGCCACAACACGAACCGACACGCCGGTCCCCAGCCGCGCAAAAAAAAAAAAAAAATCCAGTGGGGGATCACACACACACACAGACACACACACAAACTTTAAACACTGTAATCCATTTTTCCCGAACAAAAAACATCTGGGACCGAAAATCCACTAATCTGATATTAAATCCGCCGATTTGTTGAAAAACAGTGAGATTAGCCAGGAAGTCAGAACAGGGAGGAAAAAAAAAAAAAAAATGACTAACTGCCTATTGCATAGATGGAGGAGGAGGAGGAGGAGGAGGAGGTGGGATTGTGTTTGTGCTTTGTGTGTGTGTTGGAGTGTGTGTGTGTCATTGTGTCATTAATGCTGGGTGTTTGCGCTGTCCTGGCTCATGTAAGAGGCTTGTCTAATCTCATTGGTGATACCTCCTGTCTGTCATGCACTCCTCTCTTTATTATTCCCCCGCTTCATTGCACGGGAAAAAAAAACAGAAGAAGAAGAAGAAGAAGAAGAAGAAGAAGAAGTGCTAATCCCCATCTCTCTCTCTCTCTCTTCCCCTCCACTCCTATGTCTCTTTCAGTTCACTAATAAACACATAACAATGAAGCCGCCCGCGGGCAAACAGCGACGCAGGCGAGGAAAAACACAAACACACTAATTATAGCCTGTTACATATGTGTAATATTTGAACTATCGGCGTCGTGTGAAAAATGGATTAAGAGTACAAAATAGTGATTCATTTATGTCACATTTCTTATGTATGCGTGCATATGGCCCGGTTTGATTATGGCACCGGGCGACAATGGCACCACTGCGAGGAAAACGCTATTCTTGTCGTCGCTCGTCGACCGCTGCCGGGTACCTTAAAGATGCTTCATTGTCACGATGGGAGCAATTTGTTCTTACGAGTGCACTGCAAGCATGCATTAACACGTATTTTAGTATTGTTTTGAATCAGTGATGTACCAAATTAGAGCCACTTGAAGTCGTGTGAGCCAAGAAACTTGACTTTTTCTGATAAATGCAGCACAGATTGTGGCTCCAGCAGCACTGAAATATCGTGCAAATACACTGTATGCAACACAAACGCATGTGTAAGTGCATGCTTGCTTGCATACTGACTAACAGTTCCAGAAACGTTTTAAAGAAAATAATGTTCAGTGAACGTTTCAAGGATATTTATCATTTCAAATACTGTTCCTAGAATGTTTAATGGTGACTAAAACTGCGACATGTCATGAGGATTATGTTAAATGATGTTAAAGGAAGATCATTCAAAAAAAAGGTTTTCAAGATCTTAGATGACAGAATGTTTAATATAATAAGTGTTGCTTTAATTAACGTTTTGCCTGCAGACTTGTGAGGATGTTTTGTTCTGGAGGTGACACAGTATAGAACGTTCCCACAGCGTTGCAGGATAACGAAGGATTCTCAGCGCAGCATTTGCACCGACAGCCGAAACCAAATTCCTTGTATGCTGTGTACGTACTTGGCCATTAAAGCTGATTCAGATTCTGATTCTGATTCTGATTCTGATTTGGAAAACGACGTCAGGGCGTGATAGTCTGACAATGTCGCCGCCAAATATTTTTTAGAATGCCTTCATAGAACGTTATACTAACTTTAAAGAGAACATTTTCGGAACTAAATGAAAAGTTTAACACATCACTAGGACTTTGCAGAACTTCCTCAAAAGACTTGGGTAAACTTTTGTCTTCTTTACAGCCTCTCTGATCATCTGATTGCTTGTTTTTACGATAATAATCAAAAGTCGAATTTCTCACTTGTTAGTTCTAATAAAATTTTAAAAATCTGGTTTCAGAATGTACAACATTTCTCCAAGGGCCCACAGCTGGTACCGGTATTGGGAGAAAAATAGCCCTTTAACATCTTACATTATGAACATGCCATTCAGCCCAGTTCAGGTGAAAAGTCCCTGAATTTCAATCATGTGATTGCTGGTAGCAGCTGAGGCACCAACAACTTCCAAGTCACGCCGAAAAGCACAGAATTTTAAGTTTTACACAGAATCTGGTGAGTGGAAATGGTTTATTTTTTATATGAGACACGTAGAATAAAGCGATTTTGATAAAATGTTATTATTTTAAGCTTAGATTTGGTTCAGTTTTCCAACAAAACGTCCCTGATGAGACGTTCAAAGACTGTCGGGAAAGTTGAAATCTGGCAATTCTTTCTGTTTTTAAAGTTTCTGGCTCTGATAAGTGGTGTAACTTTGGCGATGTTTTAAAGACGACACGCCGGCAGGTATTCGGGTTCTGACGCCTAACATGTTAGCACACTTCCTGTTGACAGGTGGTGTTATTTTGAGAAACACGAGTACAGTGTAGAAATGTTGGGCATCACTTTTCTGTGACTTGCTTTCATGCATGTAGCTTAACAGGAGGATGACATCTCCGTTCATAGTTCTGTGTAAAAAGCGTTCTCTTTACGGTCAGGTGAAACTGTCCCAATAAGTATTTGAATCACCTGTTCTTGCACGTGATGAGCACTTAAATCCACTTACCTATCGAGCTGACTCTGGTCGGTGGTCCTCCAATGCTGGAGGGGGCAACGCTGTGCTTCATGGAGCCGGCGGGGCCCAGCTTGGTGGCGGCAGCAGCAGCAGGGACCTGTGGGGAAGTTGGGGGGGAGTTGGGTGACTTGCTCTCGGATGCCTTAGGCTTGGCCGACAGGTTCAGTGGCTGTGCACCCTCACTGTCCTGCAAAAACCAAAACAGCACAGTTTCGCCCGCTGTGACCACCGTAGGAATTTGGAAGCGGGAGGCTGGGGAGGGTGAGGGGTCGAGGAGGAGGAGGAGGAGGAGGTGGACCCCTCACCCTCCCTCACGGAAACCACTCGCAATGGAGGCTTTGACACGTGCTAATTAAACAGGAGCCCATGCACAGCAATCTGAGGCAAGCCTGGCGGGGACTGATGACGAGGTGCATGCCACTGCCTGTCTTCAAACAGCTCGTGATAAGCAAAAAATATTACATACAAAAAAAAAAAGAAGAGGAAATATCGACATGTTTTGGTGCAAACCACTGACATTCACATGCAAAATAACCGACCTCCTGTCAGCAGCAGAGTCATGCCACTCCACATGCAGCAAACATGCACTGCTCTTCGACATGCTTCAAACAAGGTCACTGACGAGAAGTGAAATCATTCTGCCTCCCTATGAAGAAAAACACCTTCCTGAGACCGTCTTTGGAGGTGTGAGACTCTAAAGACGCTATCAAACATTGAACACAGCGGAGGATTGTCGCTTCAATGTGCATTTGGTTCATTAGAAACGTGGTTGAAGAGAAAACCCCGCAAACAATCAATACAACTTTTATTTATCGTTGATGCCGACGGTAAACTCCTCCTCATTCCGCAGCAGCAACTTCAACGCCGCGAGCGAGCGAAAACCCGGCGGCATGTGGACCGCCGCACGACGCTGGAGGCTGTTATCACGTTAACCGTCATGGCAACATCACCCCCGCTGACGACCTAATCCAATCAGGGGGGGGACCTTGGAGGGTCACATGACGGGAAGGGAGGAATTAGATCGCAGAGGGGCCAGATGTACGCCGACCACTCTGTGTAATTAAAACGCCGCAATTAAAAGCCAGACACAACATGGGGGCAAGGGACGGCTTAATGGGCCGGCCAGTTAAAGATACACGACAATAGCGTTGAAACGGGATTTTAATTGTTCCCGTTTTTAAAAAAAAAAGAAAACAGAATTAACTCGCAGCAGTACAGGTGTGCTTCCGTTGTGCTGCAGCGACACGGAGACCTTACAACAGGCACGATATTTGTCTTTATTTTCTGGTCATTAGTCTAATTGCTGCTTAAACTGGCATACAGTGGGATCCAAAAAAAGGAGAAGAAAGTATTGTGCGCGCGGTATATTCACTCATTAAGGCCGACTTTCCCCTGATTCCCACTCCTTGAGTCGTACTAAGCCTTATGAGCCCCTCACAACTCAATTAAGCCCTTCCAATTAAGCCCCCTTACATGTGTACGTGCGCGTACATGTGCGTGCGCGATGAGGCCTAACCGGATTGTCCTTCATTAGGGGGGTCTTTCTAAATAGACGGAGGACCCCCAAAGATGCCTTCAGTGAGACAATGGGCCGGAGAAGAAGAGGAAAAGAAAGGCGGAAAAAAAAAAAAAAACTGAGCTGGGGGAATCTTCTCAATCCTGACCCATATTATGGTGGGCTTTTGGCTGGGAACGCGTTTGAATATTTATTANATCTTCTCAATCCTGACCCATATTATGGTGGGCTTTTGGCTGGGAACGCGTTTGAATATTTATTACAAATAGATAATGCCTCCGCCTCTTGTACAGTGGAATGGGGGAGTTTCCTCTTCGCGCCAAACCAAATCCTGCGGTGGGAAGGTGGCCAACCTGCATTATGCCAGTGTGGAGGAATTAGTTTAGACAGTGGAGCTGAGAGGCTTGGACCGACTTGTTTATGTGTGTGTGTGTGTGCGTGTCATTGTGAGACATTGTTCAACAAGCTCTAAATCTCATGACAGTGTGCGTGCATGCGTATACGTGCGCGTCGCCTCTAAAGCCTCTTGGAATCTTGAATTAATACAATTGCTTTTGTGTCTCTCTTGGCTGATGAAACAGTCTCCAGCTTTGAGACCGAAAACATGCAGAGTGACAGCGAGAGCCAGAGGGACGGAGAGGAAGCAGAAGGGGAGAGATAATGCTCGCGACTGTGTGTGTGTGTGTGTGTGTGTGTGTGGGCTGTATTTCACTTCCGCGGATGCCGACATGCGAAAAGCGACATCAGGGTTCTGCATCTTATCACGGGAGCTGACGGTTCAATTAACAGGACAAGTGTGCGCCGCCGCTACCGTTTATCCCGGTCGGGTCTCGCTGTGTGTAGGTGTGCGTTGCCACGGTCGTGTCAAGACCTTTAAATGTGCCTCCTTCCCTTCATCTCTCTCTCTTTCTCTGCTCCTTCCTTCCTCCCTCTCATTCAGCCGCATACAAGTGGCTGTTCAGATATTAATTATATTGTCATATCAAATTCTATTAAGACGGCAGAGTAAACACATTCTTATCTGGCGCCGATTCAACCTTCCTCCACTTCACGTTTTCAACTAATTAGTGTATTTGGAAGGAACAATCGTGATTGTTTTCTATTTGCGTGCTTTATTTTCCCCTTAATTGGAACAGGCCCGTTGCCTCGACGGCGTTTACCTGTCAGACTGAAAGAGTCACTTAGCTGCTGAATCGTGAGAGTCACTTCTGGGTGTGTTTGATAAGAACAACACTGGTAAATCCTCTGAACCCCCCCCAAAAAACCCACCAGCAGGTTGGAAATGCATGTTATTTATTTTAAAATGTAACCATTTGTCATGTGCAGAAATTGTAAAATCAGACTTTCTGACTGTCCTTGAACTCATCATGTGTGACTTTTTTTTGCTTCATTAAAATCACTACATTCTACATTTAAAAATTTGGCAAAAATACACTGTTTGCATTAAACAGATTCTGTTAAAAATGAAAAATTCTGTGCTTCTCGACACAACTGTGAAAGTATTCGGGACTCAGCTGCGACCAACACTCACATGGTAAAAATTCAGGGACTTTTCAACTGAACTGGGCTGTGTTTAGACAGCGCAGTATGGAGACAACTTAAAAATGTAAGTTTTAAAATATGTATAGTATGTAGAGCCATTACTTTTTTTAAAAGAAGGCTCCACATGTTTATACCAGATTTTATTTCTAGTTTATGGTAAAATCAATAATCAAAGAAGTTAAACATCAATTTGTTCCTTTTTTTTCTTTGACTAACGGCTTTATAACTTTTTTATTCTACACAAAAGGCATATTTGAGTTCTCTCTACTTCTAGTCACGGCTGTGCTGTTTCCACAGAGGTGCAGGACTTTATATTGCAGTGAAAAATGAGCCCACAGTGAGTAAAAAATGTAGAGAAACTGCTCGGGGGTTCAGAGAGTTGGCTAAAAGTTGGTATTTTTACAGTTATGTTGTTAACAAGGGTGCACAAAGTGAATTTCTTAACAGTATCCACTAATAACACATAGAACCTTTTATATGGTCACTACTGTACACGTTACTTTGTGCAGTAATGTGATATATATTGAGTAAAAGTGGTCATACACACACTTGCTCCATAAGTAAAAGCACTGCTTCATAGAAGTGCTGTTTAATGTATTCATTATTTTGCTAGAATATTATTTTAGAACAATTAACGCGTGAGGAACATCTCAAAGTTCAGAGGTGACGTCGCATAGCGTTTCATGTATACACGAGCTGTTAATCTGCAGGTAAAATAAATCAAGTGGATCATAAACGACATTATTTTCCCTCTTAAATGCAGAAAAACGGACGCGTCAAGTGTCATAAAACGGATACACTGAAGAGATCCAAATTGCACTTGAGCACGGCGCCTGACTGAGTGTCCTCCATCCGCTGCGTGTACACGATGCATGTCAGCGAGTGGGCTGCATATGGCGGCATGACTCAAACGCACCGTCGTACGGGTCTGTATGCATGCTTGCCTACATGCGAGGATCCACTCTTGCATATAAGAATGTCGGCTGCAGTGATTTGGGTGTGCGCGCGGTGTCTAGCTCTTGTTCTACACCTGTGTGTGTATACGTGTGCATTTTTTAAAAGTGTGTGTGTCCGTGTCTCACCCGAGGGTAAAGCACTTAAGCGGTGTGCGCCTGAGTCCAAACAGCTGTGAGCAGCGGCAGGCACTGGGCCTCTAAATGACTAGAGACCTGAGATAGAGCCCACAGGGGGAGCGCACCTCTGAAATATACATGTCACTCGACCGGAGACGGAGAGGGAACGAAGGAAGGGGGCGCTTCGGTGGTCAGAAAGAAAGACCTTTAAAAAAAAAAACTCTACAGAGCTCTCTTCTAATGTTTGTCAACTGCTCCGTGGTCAATCGGCCATTTTGGCTCCCGCCGGGGTCCGAAGTCGGTCCACTCCCCAGTCGGTCACTCCCGCTGGACCGGGGAGGCCATTACAACTCCCCACTTTGCCTCCACCACAGGCCGCGGCGTCTTGCCTGTCAGCCCAACTCCATATATATGGTAATAAAACGTGTGTGACAGTGGGGCGTGATGGCCGTAGAGTGTTTGTGTCTGATGGACAAGGAGGCAGGGGTCAACCGCAAGCTTCAATCTGTGCCATGAGCCGCCACGTCCTGAGCGTGGACGCAGGGGTTTGGTCAAGGAGAAAGCAACAGTGAAGGAATGTAAGGAAAAGAAAAAAAAAGGGGAAATTTGATTTATAAGTGGGGCTAAAAATCTGAATTCTGATGGTCAAACTCTGTGGGATTTCGATAATCTGATCCTATGTGTGTGTTTGTGGGGGATCATAGAGGTGAACTCGGGGGGGTTCGGGTCCCAAAGGCCACAACCAGATATTCATAGAAATTCCACTTGGATGGACACAAGGCTTGTCTTCGCCCCTATTGGGCAGCCAGCCGAGAAAACGACAGGAAAAACACCAATACATCCTGAAATCTGCCGCGACCAGAGAGCAGCTGGAGTTTTGTGATAAAGTTGGGCTGTTTGATTTGCGCAGGTGAGGGAGGGAAAAACTGTCGAGTTGTGTGGAGTTGGAGCCGCTCAGGACACTTGTTTGATTGGAACAAAAAATGAAAGAAAAGAAAAAGACAAATCGGGATGCAATGCAAACAAGCTCAGGAACACGTTCTCAGCTCATGCGTTGCAGTGAAACACGATCGGGTTCACTCTCTCTCACACTGTGTGGTGACTTCAGACAGGCCACATGGTTACAGTAATGAGGCTGCAAAAGTCATTTCAGGCTTCGAATGTAAAGAATTTGTCAGGATTTTTTTTTAAAGAAATGCTGCCGAATTAGGGAAATAAACTAACTGATTTCTCTTATACTTGAAAAAGCTGTGAGTAAGGATTTGATTATGAAGAGAAATCGCTTTAAAAATGACTAATTAGACGTTTTAGAAATCAAATGTTAGGTTCTTTAAAAAATCATAAAATAGTAGTTAACCCTCTGAACCCTAAAAAAAAGAAGCCAAAACTACACTAATTATCAAATGAACTGTAAAATGAGTAAGAATGATCAGATTTTGAACTTTCTGTTGATCCCTAAACTAATCTTCTGTCACACTCTGTTGGAAAACTCAATTTATATTTCATCAAAATCACTTTATTCTACATGTCTCATTAAAAAAAAAAAAATCGCCAAAAATAAACCATACGCACTAACCAGATTCTGTAAAAAAAAAAAATTCTGTCTTTTTCTTTGCAACTGTGAGGCTATAATTAAGTAAGCTGCTACCAACAGAGACATTAGAACAATTCGGGGAAGTTTTGGGGTGAGCTCGGTTGAACTGCAGGCTGTGTTTGCACAGAGCACGGAAACAAATGATAAAAAGGTAAGTAGTAAAATATCTATAGTGTGTTGAGTTTTTTCCAGTGTTGCTAACACCTGGGGAAAAAAAAGTGCACATGTAAAACAAATAATCTAAGAAAATCTAATGATTTTTTTTATTTTTTGGCGTTATAACTTACTTAAACTGCACTAAATACATTTTGGAGTCCCTTCTACTTCTAGTAACGGTTGTGCTCTTTCCATAGAAGTGCAGGACTTTAAAAAAAAGAGTAAAGACGTGACTACCGCTGAGGGTTCAGAGGGTTAATATTAACCAAGCAGCCCTGTTAAGTCCAATTTTTTGCTATTAAACACACAAACATGCCCACACGCAGGCAAACACACACACACAGGAGAGAGATTATTTATTTTCTGCTTACCTTGGTCTTGTTCGGTGGCGGGGAGCTGCGGCCCTTGTCGCTCTGTGGGTGTGTGTTGGTGGGCGGGGAGTGCGTGCCCAGGTTGGCCTGAGGGGGGAGGCTGCCTCCGTGCTGCTTGGCCCCCGGGGAGACCTGCATGGCTGCCAGCTGAGCGGCGTACAACTGCTGCAAGGTCAGACAGACAGGTAGGGAGAGGGGGAGACAGGCAGGGAGTCGGGTCGAGGGGGTGAGGAGGAGGAAGAAGACGACGAGGAGGGGAGGAGGGGAAGGAAAAAAAAAAAAAAAAAGGGAGAAGAAAGGGATGACATGAATAAATGAATACTCGAGAGCGCACAAAAAAAAGAGAAAGGAGAAGCCGGCTAAAAAGCTCTGGAAGAAGAGGCCATTAGTGGCTCGGCCTCTGTTTGTGTGACAGAGGGACATCTCTACTGTCATCCTCCCTCCCCCCACTACACCCTCCTCCGTCCTCACCCCATGGGAGAAGCGCTAACAGCCTCTCTGACAGGCCCAGAGATGGCCATGTCCCCTCCAGGTGCATCGTGGGAGAAAGGCAAACATTCCCGGCTATCGAGGTCACGCCGGAGAGCCCGGCTCTAAGCTCAAGGTGAAAAAAAGTGATGATGGAGGAGGAAGAAAAAAAAAAAAAGAGAGACGGAGAGACGGGGAGAGATTTGTGACGCTACATGCCAGATGGGACGTGCCAGAAGTGTCTTGTGGCCCTGTGATGTTTTCAGCGGCGACAATAAGACGCAAAATAGGTAGAAAACGAAGATAAATCGATTCAATAACTGCTGCGCTGGGAGACCAAAAAAAAAAAAAAAAATCATTTTGCCTTATTCTTATTTATGTATTTAATTAATTTCCAATTAAATAAAAGCATTATGGTGTGAGCTGCTATGGTGTGAACATACTCTGGGATATTTATGCAATACCATTGTATCACACAAAACAGTCTCTGGCCAGTATTTCCACAGCAACAGACACAGCGTAATATTCACAACTTGGAAGCGGCTTCAATATTCATAAACGCTTCTTTCTGTCTCTCTGTCTTCCTCCTCAAAAATCATCCTGCAAAGCTCAATTACTTTCATGTCGGCTAATACAAATCTCCAAGACGCTGTTATTTAAATTTTTTATTTATTTTTTTCCTGAATTGTCATTCGTCCCTCTGAAGAGCAACAGAACGGTTGTTTTTGCGAGAAGTAACTGATGTGTTGTTTTTTTTTTTCTTCTTCTTCTTCTTTCTGTTGTTGAATAGTTATAATTGTTATTATTTATTTCTGGTGGAATATTTTTCTGGAAGACGACCATCCTTTTTTTGAGTTTAACTTCCGTCCTTCTGTTGGCGCTTGGCTGCCGGCCACCGGCGTCAAACAAAGGCTGGTTTATGCAAATGGACAAGGAAGAGATGCTGTCACTGCTATTTCTCTATCCATCTCCCTCTCTCTCGGTCTGTTTGTAGCTCTCTCTATCTCGCTTGACAGCCACATTAGCTCCCGCTCTCCTCTGCTATCGTAAATAAAGACATTTATCTCTTTCTGTACAAACAAGGAGAGAGAAAAAAAACCCAACAACAACAACAACAAAAAACAAAAAAACGAGAAACTCAAACTGGCTGCATGCACGCTCACACAAAGGCATACTTTTTGGATGAATGTCATATTTGAATGTGAAATCGTCTGAGCCTGACTGTCACTCACATGTGGCGACAACAATGTTCGCCGTCCAACAATGTTTTCTGTTTTATTGAATTCCCAAACTTTTATTTTCACTCTAAAATCAGACACCTGCCATTGCAACAAGGGTAATTGTACAAATAGGTAACTTCATCTCTGATAAACACTTTGGGACCGAATGCTTTGCAAAAAAAAAAAAGCCTCTTTGCATGTTCTACATTTGATTTCTGGGAGGCTTACAGGAATCTCAAAAGTTTAAATAAAAGATCTATTTAAAATAGAACTCGATTGATATTGAATTTTGGGGCCGATGCTGATTACAGGGAGTAAGAAACTCTGATATCGATATATCTACGCAAATGTCACGAGTCCAGAGACTCCATCGGGGATTAGTTTTAAAGGACAACATCATCTATTTACCACATGAAAGTTTAGCAGACGCGTCTTTTGTAAATCAGTTTTCAGTAAAAGAGCGAAACAGACGTCACTAAAAGTTAAGTCTGATCACTAATGCTAGATTTTTGTGGATGATGCGGAGTAAAAATGTATCCGCTAAACACACATATGTTTGATTTATTGGTGGAAAAGGGAATCAGTATTTATTAACTTTGCAGCAATGCACGCCACAAACTGTGCAACTTGACTCTGCACCGCTGTCGGCTCAGCTACATGCGCTGCTGAAAGTAGTGCAAACAGTGGAGTCTTTTGAAATCATTTCAAGCATATTTTTCCATGAGAGAAAGTTTCCGTGTCGACGTATATCGGACAGCTAATACCGATCTATCAGGTGGCTGACACCGGACAACGTACCATGAAGTCACCGCTGGACTCCGCATCACCGACAGCTCAGCTACATGCGCTGCAGACAGTGGTAAGAGTATCGTCAACAGCGGAGTCAGAGTTGCTTTGCTGGACGCTGTTTTGAAATCATTTTAAGCATACTTTTTTGTCAAAGTAAGTTTTCGTATCGGACAACTAATACCGAAATATCAGTTGGCTGACACCGGAAAATGTAGCATGAAGACACCGCTGGACTCCGCACCACAGTCGGCTCAGCTACATGCGCTGCAGACAGCGCTGACAGCATCGCAAACAGGGGAGTCGAAGCCACTCTGCTGGACAAAATATGTCCAGTTTTAAGGTACCTTTGCTGGGATAGAGAGTTTTTATGTTGGACGACATTTACACAGATACCCATATATCAGGATTAGGCCCATATCGGCTAATAACATGGTTAAAATGATATGTCAGTCAGATTGGTGTCATTTAATTTGCGAACAGAGTGTTGCTGAACAAAAACCACAAGGAAGGAAGATAACTGGTTCACTTGCTCATGCTCTTCTATCTTTAGTTGTAATTAAACGCCGCCATAAGCTTCTTTAAATGCACGTGTTTCATATTGTGTATGTACTTTAAGAGTGTAAAAAACTTAAATTCCTCGTATGCGCTCACATACTTCTGATGGAGGTGCAAACACAACACTTTGGTCTGACGACCAGCTTCACCGAGATCACATCCGCCGCCGACGCCGCTCATTTCTCTTCAATTAGCTGCACTGTAGCTCCTGGAGAGGAGGGGTGTCGGAGGAGGAGGAGGAGGGGGTTGGAGGTGCAGCCGAGCATGAACACCTCCTCCTCCTCCTCCTCCTCCTCCTCCTCTTACCCACTAGCCAAACCCCCCCCAGCGAGTGGACCACAGGCGGTGTGTGTGTTTGTGTGTGTGTGTGTGTGTGTGTGTGTGTGCCATATTCGGACCAGTGGTTCAAAGGCCTCTTTATTTGTGGACTGAATTGAGTTCCATTACAAGGCCAGCTCCCGTCACTCAAAGCCTGCTCAATGGGCCGGCGAGCAATGACACACAAACACAAACACACACACACACACACACACACACACACACACACACACACACACACACATGGTACAGAGGGCAGAGGCACTGTGGAGCGCGCCCAGAGCGTCGCCACGACGACATGCATGTCAACAAACAGGAAGTGACAACGCAAAGCCCCCTGGGGTGACTGGAGGAGCGAACACACACACACACACACACACACATGCACAGTGTGTGAGCGAGCGAGCGAGCGAGAGAGAGAGAGTGGAGGGGGGGGATGCAATCGTAGTTGCAGGATGAGACGAAGGAATTTGAAATGTCACTCACTAGCCAGGCGTGCTGCTGAGCCCAGTGTGTGTGTGTGTGTGTGTGTGTGTGTGTAATCTCCGAATGCGAGACCAACAATATCTGCATATGTTTGCGCGCACGTGTCGACGCCCCTGCATGTGCGGTTGTGACGGGAGGTGAAGAGGTGACTATCGGTGCTGCTCGGCCTGAAGAGCGATTGTTTGGTATTAGCGCTTTTGACGTTGTGTGTCTCTGTGACGCACACACACACAGGGACACACACACACAATAAGCCGTCTCTTGTTGTGCTGTTTTTTCCCCCCGTCATCTGTCAGCGGGGATCTGCGTGTGTGTGAATCTTGGTCAATAATCTGCAGCTTTAGTCAGATTACGAGCTCGCCCGATCTTTGTTGTCGGAGTTAGCGGCGCTTCAGAGGAGTCTGAGCTCTATTGTTTACGCCGACACAAAGACTATTGTATCGATCGTGATGGATTTTTCTCTGTCTGCGCGTCTGCTTGACCGTGCGTTTTTCCACTCGTGGGGTGTTTTTTTCGGTAATGAAAGCCTCGGTGGACCAGAGGCGTGTGACACAAACACTTTCCTGTCTTCGCATCTTCTTTTGTGATTTTTTTTTCACTTTTGTTTTTGAGCTTTTGTTGTCATTTAAACCTCTGAACTTTTGTCGTGCTCCCGTCACATTTTTACTCACCGTGGGATCATTTTTCTCACCACGTGACCGGAAAGTAAAAAGAAACGTCCTCTGTGAAGTATGACACGTGTGCCGCCATAAATAATAAAGAAAAGAAAAGAAAAGAGTATGACACGTGTGCCGCCATAAATAATAAAGAAATGAGAAAACATGAAGGCTGATTTTCTTTGATTAGTCATTTTACAAAACTGGACTCAACATGTGGAACCTTTTTCTAAGAAGTGGAAGAAATAGTTGATGTGGTGACTCTACACAGTACAGTATTGGTACTACACAGGCTGCAGTTCAACCCAGAGCAGCAAAAAAACTTTCAGAATTTTTGTCAAGCGACTTTTGGTCACAGTTTGACCTTTAATAGCTTAACGGTTGCGCTGAGGAGTGCAGAATTTTTTTGTTTTTTAAAGAATCTTTTAGCTCAAAGTATTTATTTTTAGTAAATTTTTAAACGAGACATGTAGAATAAAGTGATTTTGACGTAATAGCATGACTGTAGGCTGAAGAAACATGATGAGTTCAATGTTTTTCTGATTTTACAGGCTCTCGCTCCGCAGTTTTGTTTGCTTTTTAAAGTCAATTTGACTCTTAAACAACAGAATTACCGCAAAAATAAACATTAAAGTTTAGATAAAATGATTAAAAACAACAAAAATCTTCTTTGACAACTAACATTGCATTTTTTCTTTGTGCTATGCTACGAATGTTTTCAAAAAAGAGCCAAAATTAAACTTTATTTTAGAAATTCATCTGAATTTTGGGGCCAGAAATGATGATAAAGACTTATTCCTTTCCTCATGATGTGCTCAGAGGTGGTCAGGCTGACGTTGCTCAGCTATAACCATCCATCTCTGCTGCTTATTGATCTCGCATTGATCTGTTATTACTAAAAATCTGCAACTCCGGGAAGCTCGTACGACCCGAGGAGGAGATACGACGGCGATGGAGCGACGTGAGAAAACCGCTTGGCTGCTATCTCCCCTCCCTCCCTCCCAGATAAAGGTTTTTTTTGCGAGGAGAAGCTCGATTGATTTCTCGTTTACCTTCCCTCATCTGTTCCCCTCTCTCCCTTATCCGTCCCTCCTCCCTCCAAACCGCCCGTCCGTTGTTCGTCCATCTATGTCTCCGGTGTACAGTGCGGTAATCCAGGACAATATGTTCCAACATCTGCCTCTCCATATGATGCCTGACCCACGCCATTGACCCTCTTTATACCAACGCCGCACACACATTTCCTCTCCCTATCGCGCATCCACACTTCCCTCTCTCCTCCACTTACCTCCGTCCCCCCTCATCTCTCTGTTTATCCTTTTAACTGATCATCCTCTGGTACTTTTCATCATTATCGCCAATCTCTCTTCCCCCCCACCACCCCTCACTCTTTTTTCCTCTCTCTCGCCTGGATAAGTGGATTTTTCTTTTTCATTTTCCAACCCTCTGTCTGTCCTTCTCAGTCCATTTGTGTGTGATGTGGATGATATCAATGATATCTAGGGTCAATAGGGAGCCAGATTAACATGGTCTAATGCACAATGTCACACTCATCCCGCAGATTAAGATGCTAAATGCCAACCTTGTACACTCCAAAGCCTCCATTGCCTTGAAAACCTTCTGTGGAGGATTCTGTGTTAAGCTGCCATTCACTATAAGAGCTACTCTGTTGATTTCTATAGAGGATGTTTCAGACATAGAAAGCTTTAAATCATTGAGATTAATACATTTTTCTAAGAACTGCACTTAACTCGAAGCTGCGCTTTTGAGAGGTTTTTCTCTTTTCTTTCTTTCTATGCGCACCACTTTTTTATTTTTGATGCAGTGTAAGCGGGGCAAAAGTCAACGCTCCAAACCCGAGTTCTTGCAAAATTTGTACAATGAGCAAAGAAAGGGACTTTTTTTTAAATGGGAAGACTGAGACATGGATACGGCATAGTTCATGATTTCATCTAAGAGAATACAAATTCGTTTTTTTTAGCTTAAAGTTTATGGATTTCATTTCGTGTAAACTTTAAAGTGGTGAGTTAAACTTTTTATAGACAGACTCAAGATGAAAATCTGATGATTCATCCTGTTTTTGCAGCTTCTTGCTCTGATAAATGGTAAACATAGTACAGATGTGTAACTATTGATTTTTTTAAATTTGTGTCCATGCTACACAGGCGGCAGTTCAACCCAGATCAGTGAAAAAAAGTTCCTGAATTTTTTGTCAAGTGACTTTTGCTCACAGCTCGATCATTAATAGCTTCATGGTTGCGCTGAGAAGTGCAGAATTTTTTGTTTTTTTAAATTATCTGTTAGGGTAAACTATTTATTTTTAGCTAATTTTCAAACGAGACATGTAGAATAAAATGACTTTAATGAAATATCACAAGTTTTTGCCTAATTTATCAGATTTAAAGTCACCCATGACCGTCAGAAAGTTAAAAATCTGATGATTCATGGTGTTTTTGCAGTTTCTTGCTTTAATAAATAGCATAATTTTGGCAATAAAAATAATAATATGAAAATATATGCCTTCTACACCTGGTTTTGGGGTTCAGGTGGTTCAATAACGGTTAAATAAATTTTAAAAAAGAATTTAAAACTGGCCTATCTCATGCTCTGCTGCTTCAGATTGATTATCTTTTTAAAAAATCTGTCTATTTTCAGTACTTGTATCATCATTTTTTCTTATTATCTACAAAGTTGATGACATATTACACAAAATTTAAGACTGAATGCACAGAAGTAAAGAATGAAAAACAAAAAAAGAAAGATCCTAAATGTGGTTCTGGGTAGCTTCTGAACTTTTACTGCGTCAGCGTGTGCATATAAAGGGCCAGTCTGTGCTCCCTACATTATACCAGTTTCCTAAATGAGTCGCTGTATTGAAGCCTGTTGAAAGTACCGAGGCACCAAAGGTCAAGACCTGAGCCGGATTAAATTCCCTCCTGTCACTGCCTGAGATAAGAACCCGACCGTGACGTGTCCGTCGTTACGTAGGTGCGTTCAAATAATTCCAGCAGAAGCTCTAATCGCTACGTAGGTACAAATAAACACATCGAGTGCGACACCAGCATGTTTCAGTGTTCTCTGGGATGCAGCTGGGTTTTTTTTTTATTGTCCACTGTATCTGAAAATCTTTCATTTTCTGTCCATATTTGTGTGTGTGTGCGTCGGCTAAGTGGGTTCACTCGTGTCCTCTCAGCCAAACCACTGTGTTGCCGTGGCGACCCGAGGCCCGAGCTAACTGTCATGTCTCGTCTCAGGCGGCAGAAACACCTTCTTATCAAATGAGGGCGCCGAGACGATCCCCAAAGGAAATCCATCCACATTGAGACATCTGTACTCGTGTTAGCCCGGGCAAATCCGTTTTTCTTTTCCCGACAAAGCCCTAATCTCGACAGTGTTTGTGCGAGCGTGCATGTGTGTGTGTGTTTTTTTTTTTTTATTACTGGGGGGATTGTAAGAAAGAAAATCTGCCAGTGAGATGTTTTTTTGCACTTGTTGTGTTCTTTCACCCCTCCCCGGATGGTTAAAAAAAAAAAATCCAATTGCAAGGTGGACAAAGCTGTTTGGAGATTTTGAGCGAACACAGCTGAACATATGGACGGCGAGATTGAAGCGGCGATAACAGACAGAGGACATTATTCCCGGGCTAAACACACACATATACGCGCACACACACATGCGAGTAATAATGAAATCAGTGACGACAGCGGGGTCCGTTCTCCATGATAGAATTACACAGCTATTCTATTCTCCCCGTAGTGTCTAGCATATGGGGCGGCACGTTTGGCTGACAGGTGCAAATGTATTACACACACTCCGCCTGACCTTTAACCCAACGCTTTCCCGTCGTTTTTTTTTTTCTTTCCTTCGCGAAAAGATGTGTTAATATACATGCAGCTGTTTCGCCCAGATATGCGCGTCCCTCTCGGTGTATGTTTTATGATAATGCATGTCAAGGAGGCGAGGGGTGGCCGAGTGCAGCTTGTATCGAGGCCGAGCCCAGCGCCGGAGCTTAATGTGTTTCAGACAGGCAGCTGAGAGGACGCCCGCGCAGGCTCTTAACCCCTGGGAGAGAGAAAAGGGGGGCCTCCCCGAAGCCCACGTGGATCCGAGTGGAAGTATTTCAGCGCCGGGGGTTCAGCGGAGGAGAGAGAGCGGGACCGGGATTACCGAGTAAAAAGGCCACTTATTCTACATAAGCAGACAGGAAAAAGGACCGTCCTCCTTAAAAGTGGGAAAACAGATGTTGACTCCTTGTTTTTTTTTTTTTTTTTAACTTTGTACCTTTCCTTCGTTTTCTGCTCTGTTTTCTTACTTCTTCGCCAGATTTATGGGATGGCAGGAGAGCACGGAGCGGACCACTTTATCAAACGTATGAGCGCTTGCAGATATGCTCTCGTCCTCTAAATTTTGATTGCTCAGAGACGTCTAATGCGTCCGAATCGAATCTCAAAAACAGACACGACTGAAAATGTTTTCGTGCTCTACATGGGGACTTTAAAACACTACAGGCTGACCTGTTTTAGGAAGTCTAATCGGACAATATTGTTCGTATATAAGAAACTGATGGGGTCATTGTTAGTTGTGAAGACATGTTAAGTTCTCTAATGCCAACTTCTCAGCCATGCATTGAAGACACCGCTTGACTCCGCACCACAATCTGTTCATCTGTGATACGTGCTCTGCTACATGTGCTGCACACAGTTGCTAGTTGCAGTAGATAGTAGACGAATGTTTTCATTTGTTTGGTCACATCTCAGTCTTTACGGTTTAAACTTCTTCTACCTGCAGATTTAGTACAAAAGACACGACAGAGTATGAAATTCTGGTATCGATATATTTGTTGATGTTGTTTATAGAGCTGTTAAAGTTATACTAAAGAGGTAGAATGATGGTGTCTAACACTAACTTTCCACCAGTGTTCTTCACAAACTAGTTTACCACAAAGACACGGCTGGACTCTGCACCACGATCTGTTTATCTGCTCTGCTACATGTGCTGCACACGGTAGATGGTATTAGTAGGAATAGACAGTAGGCTAATCCTTTATTTTACTCGGTTACATCTCAAAAACAGATATTCCTAAAAATGTGCTGGAGTTTACTCTTTAAACTTGCTCAGATTTAGTGCTAAAAACATTAAAGCCTACCCAGTTTTAAGGAGTAAGAAATTCTGATATCAATATATCGGCTGATATTATTTATACAGCGGTTAAATTTATGCTAAAAAAGTAGAATGATGGGATCTAACACTAACACTTTCTATCTATGTTCTTCACAAACTAGTTTAACATGAAGACACGACTTGACTCCGCACCACTACCAGCTCATCTGTGCTCTGCTACATGTGCTGCACAGTGCTGAGAGGATTGTAAACAAGAGTCGGAGCTGCTCGACTCAACAACCTATGTGATGACAAGCCTCTTTTTCTGCATCATATTCTGTAGAAGAAACTTTTTCATGTACTAGACAACACATAAGCAGATATCAATAAATCTGTGTCGGACCAATATCGGCCGATTAAATCAGAAAACACCTCATTAAACCAGAAGTGAAAGCGTTCATAGTTCTACCCTAACTTTTATAACATCATCCACATTTATAGCCAGTTCTAATGAAACTGAATGAAACATTGTTTTGTAAACACAACAAATATTCATCGTGTGACTGTTGGTCACATATGAGTCACTGATGCCTTCACTGGTGCACCAGGGAGCACAGAATTTTCAGCTTTTTACAGAATCTGGTTTATTTTTGCCACTTTTTCAAATGACACACGTAGAATAAAGTGATCTGATGAAGATTTTTAAGCTTTAAGGACAGTCGGAAAGTTGAAAATTTGATGATTCTTTCTGTTTCTGGCTCCGGTACGTAGTTCAATTTGGGCAATTTTTAAAAACAACAGACTTTCAAAACCAAATGGTGAGTTTTGGGGCTCAGAGGGTCGAGAAAAGTATGTTTCAGGGACTGAAGCTTTTTTTTCTTGGTGTGTTCAGGGGCTGGTATAAGTGGAATCATCAGTTTTGGTCGTGATAATAACCTAAAACACATCTAAAGATGCTTCTGTGCTGCTAAAGGAGACTGAACTGTCCTCGGCATCACCCACAGATTACTCCTGACAGTCGATCTGAATATTTCCGTGCTCTCTCCTGCACGCTGACACTCACGTCAGCGGCACTACAACACTTTACTTCCAGTTGCACGGCAAAGCCGAGGGGCTAATGCTACGTCTGTCATCCCCCGATCATGAAGATCATGTTTTTGCAGGATCTCTTCAGTGTCCACACTTTGGCTGGAAGTGACAGCTGTGCTTGCCGCCCCTGTGGCTGTGTTTGTGGTGTTTGTTGAGCTCAGCGGGCAGCAGTGCGAGGTGCAAACACTGTCGGGGTCGGGTTTTAGTCCGAGCGACGAGCGCTGCTGCGGACGCCGCGGTCTTACCTGGAGCTGGAGGGGTCCCAGGCCTGGTGTGGCGGCGGCGGCGGCGGCCATCGTCGTGGGGATGAGCTGGAGAGGGTAGGGGTCACCTGGAGGAAATCGGAGACGACATTTTTAGAGAAACATCGCACCAGTTGCACCCAAATCCTCACATTTGTCCTCCTCTCTTTTCTTTCCATCATCTCCCTCGCCTTATCCTCTTGTTTTTCCTCCTCCCTCTCATCCCACCTTCATCCCTTGTTCTCCCCCGCCTCACCCGCCCTCCTCCCGCCACCACCTGAGTCCCTTTCTGCAGCTGTTAAAGCCGTCCTTTGTGTGCGCTGCCGGTAGGGCCCTAATGAAAAGCCTGATTGTGTGTCCTCCTCCTTAATACCCCCTGACAAAGAGCAGCGAGGTGAAGGGATTCTGATAAAGCCGGCCCCAGTACCGTAATTAAGAGCCGCGACTGCCGATTGCTGCTCTCTCCTCTCGCTCTCTATATTTTTTTTTCTTTCCCTGTTCTGCTGCTTTGTGCCGCTCTTCGTCTCCCACTTTCTCCTTCTCGTTGTCACAAGTTACTCTCGTCTCTCCCACCTCTCTCCCCCTTCTTCTTCTTCTTCTGTCAGGAATGATAAATCAGGAGATAGATGGACGAACGGGGCGGAGGAGATGACAGGAGCGCGGGGAGGCGGAGGAAGCAGGGGAGAGAAAGGACGAGTTCAGGTTATTAGTTAGTAGGTGCAGATAGGCTGTGCTGTAATTACTCAGAGAGAGGCAGAAAAGAAAAGGAGGGGCAGAAAGGTCAGAGATGAGGGGAAGAAGTGAGGGAAGACGAAGGATATTGTGCTTAATTATGGTCGTATTGTATAGACCTGTTGCTCTGATTTCCATCCGAGCAAACCACACGGAGGGAGGAGGTCGGGCTTTAAAGCTGCTGTTTTAATCCAGGAAACTTCTTCCAGGAGAAACTTCTCCGGGCTTGACCTTGCATTTCTGACTCTTGGGCACAGCCCTTCGGCCCCTGCAAAATTTGCATGTGTCCCAGCTTGGCATGAGCCTTCCAACATATTTTCCCATATAACTTGCCTCCTTTCTTTAAAAAAAAAAAAGAAAAAACAAAACAACCGAAAGCAAAATCTGAGACATTCTTTCCTCCAGTGGGGAAGGAGGGAGGGCAGCAGGGATTAAAGAATTATTTCAGGACTGTGTATTCTAGGAGATTGGTCTTTTCTCCTTGCTCCCTAGACAAACATGAGCCCAGTGGATATTTATGCTCCTCCTGGGGGTCGCTGTAACAAAAGGGAGAATGACAGGGAAAAGCAAACATGTTGCTCTTGGCTCGAGGACAGCGACCCAGGCGGACGAAGGCTGAGATTTCTCACTGATAAACAGACGAGAAGGAGGAGGGGAACAGATCGAGGCGAGCGAGATACAAAAAGGCTATCAGTGTCACTTTGTGGACAGTTTTACGTATTTTAAAATTCTTAAAGGGGCGTCCTTCGAGCAGTTTCTGAGGGGGTTTTCTGCTCCTGTCATATTTTTAAAGTCACTGTGGGCTCGTTTTTCACTTTAATATGAAGTCCTGCACCTCTATGGAAACGGCACAACTATGAAAAGAAGTCGAGAAAAATGTATTCAGTGCAGCATGACACAGTTTTAATGCCATAAATCCTTAATAGTTACATTTCTTTGGTTATTTATTTTACAAAAAAAGAAAAAAATGGGGGGAAAAAAAGGATTAAACATATTTAAACATGTTTTTAGTGCCCACAGAGGTTAATAGTGGATAAAAACTAAACTGTGTCTCAACATGCTATAGATGCTTTAATGTTTTGTGTAAACACAACCTGCAGTTCAGGATAGTGCAGCTAAAAAGTCCCAGATTTTTGTCAAGTGATTGCTGGTCACAAAGAAGTCATTAACAGCTTTTTGGTTGTGTCAAAGAGGGCAGAATTTTTAGTTTTTTACAGAATCTGGTTAAAGTCAATCCTTTATTTTTGATAAATTTTTAAATGAGACACGTAGAATAACGAGATTTCGAGATTTGGTTAAGTTACCTCACAGATGCTTAGTTCAAGGACTGTGGGAAAGTTCTGACAATTCTGTCTGTTTGTACAGTTTCTGTCTCTGATAAATAATGCAGTTGAGGTGATTTTTTTTTAAAGACAATATGCCTCTCAGGTTCAGGCTGTAAGCAACGAGCAAGTCTGTTTGCCACGAGGAGGAGGAGAACCAAAGCAGCGAAAATAGTTGTTCAATGTCTCTTCTAAAGGCTGGTATCACTTGAGGAAGACGTCGATCTCTTGAACGCCACTTTGAATTCATTTAAGTGTCATTTAAATAGGACTAAATAAGAATCTGATGGATTTTGGCACAAATACTATATGTGAGATAATATAATGAGGACGTTGGCGTAACATCAGTAGAAGGTATAAGTTGCACTTTTCATGCTTCCTTCTTACTTTATAAACAGGAAAAGTCTCCTTCAAAATGAGCTTTTTGCTGAAAAAACTCATTTCATACCTCCAAACGCAGGTCTGTTTTGCATCGCTTTTTTATTTTTTAACCTTCAAAAAAGAGCAGCTATCTTAAGCTGTGGCACGCTGCGTCAGAAGAACATAACAAATGCATCGCCGTCCAAGTGTTTAAACAAGACGGCCGCCGGGTGCACAGAAGTCCATACTGCGCGGGGTCTATTCATATCTTCCCGACGCTACGAAAGCGCCGTGAGAATATGTCAGAGCACAATGCTACACATGTCCTATTTCGAGCCGCGGCAAAAAAAAAAAAAAAAAAAAAAACCCCGAAAACTACATCAACTCACAACAACTTCGAAAGTTGCCAGAGAGTTTTCTCAGGGGCGGCTTGGCCTGCCGAAGTGTGCCAGTCCGGTTGGAGTTGGCTGAGGCAGTGAAAAGACAAGCCCACTACTTGACAGGGTATTTACGTGGGCAGTGGGCGTGGGTGAAGATGGCACTAATTAAAATGGAATGGACTTGTTTGGGAAGCTGTGAAACTCTAAGTGGGGTGGTGGGGAGAGGGGCGGGAGCGGGACTGAGTGTGCACATATTCGTTTTTTTGTATTTTTATTTTTTTTGCAATATCACAAAGCGATCAGTGAGCGTCTTTGTGTGTGCGAGTCTTATGTGTGCTGGTGCGTGTGGGCTGTGTTGGAAGCATGTTCTGGCTGCGTCCCGTGTTAATGTGAGGAGAACCTGGGGCAGGTCACATTACCACCCTCCCTCCCCCCCTTCTGCTAACCCCCCACCGTGCATTTATTCCCAGCATCCCCTGGCAAGCACCAACCTCCCTCTCTCTCTTTTTTCCTTTTTTTTTTCTCCTCCCTTCTCTGTCTCTCTCTCTCTCTCTCTCTCTATCATGGTAAACAACACATTGCCACACAGCCGGAGCGTGATAGCCAAAAAAAAAAAAAAAAAAAACATGTCCTGCAGGACGCCTTCATTTTGTTGCTTTTATATATCAAAAAATAGACAAGACAAAAGGAAGGAGCCAAGAGAGAGAGAGAGATAAAGAGAGGGAGAGTGTAAACAGGAAGGGTGTATTTGGACTGGTTTTTCTATTAAGAGGGAGATGATGTTGTTGTAGGGGCGAGCTCGTCTTTTGGGAAACAACCAGACTTCTTGTGTGGGAAAAAAAAAAAAAAAAAAATCGCTTCTACCTTGCTTGGTGAAAAACATGTGAAACATCACACATAAGCTACTTTTTTACTCCCAAAGTTGCACCTATTTAGGAATGTATGTGTGGACTCACTGCAGCCAGGCTTGTAGTTGAAGCCAGGGGGCATTAGGAAGCCCTGCTGGGCTGCAGCCGCCGCCAGAGTCCGCTGGTCTGGAGGAAAGACGGGAATCATCAGCGGCGGGAGCTGGCCCTGGACCTGCTGATAGACGGAGGGGGGGGGGATTTTTTGGGAATTTGGGAAAAAGAAAAAAGAAACGTTAGCACCTGAACATGCACTGAAAAGCAAATCCCGGCTACATGGCAGCTACATGACATGACGCTAATTTCTCGCCATCATATGCATTCAGGCTCATGTATGTACGCATATGGAGCACACATATGACATCAGCGATGGAGGCTCTGAACGCAGCATCTTGTCGTTTCAAGTCATGAGGACAGTTCAGTAAACTCTAACAACAGCTGGCCTTTTTTTTTTTTTTTAACCCCCCTCCCTCTTTTATTTGGAAGATAATGTTCTCTCTCTTCCCTCCGTCGGCGCACACATATACACACAAAAAAAAAAAAAAAACGCACAGATACAACCCCGCGTCTGTCGGCAGGGAGCCATACGACTTCATAAGGTTTCCAGGATTTTAAAAGGAGACGCAGAAAAAAGCTCCTCCGATGGGTGACTTTGGCAGGGACGACAGGAGAGAGAGGAAGGAGAGGCAGAGAAGTAGGAGACAGATGGTTGCACTAAACAGCGTTCTGCCAAAAACAACACACAAAGACTTGCGTGTGATGGACTGACTGACAGTTTGAGAGGAAGGAGAGGATGAGGATGAGGAGGAGAGGCAGCGAGGAAGAGGAGGAGGAGGAGAGTGGAGGAAAGGTGAGAGGAGGAGGGAAAGAATGGATCTTATCTGGCTGGAAGTGAGGTGTCTGCTGGTATCAAACCAAACGTATGAAGGAAACTTTTTTTTTTCTAATAAAGCGTCGATTCAGTTCCTTAGGTAACAACATTTGGGCGTAACGACGTTACATAATCAGCTGATAAAAAAGCACGCCGTGCCCTCGTCGCTCTTTGCGTTCGTCTCGTTCTGCGAAGAGACAATGTGGTGTTTTCATTGGCCGCCGGTTTTTTGCTTTCGAATCTTTGGGGATGGCAACAATACAACAATGCTGCGCCTACACTGTCGTGAAATAAAACGAGAAGTACAAGAAGCAGGTCCTGCAATGTAATCAATTATTCAACAAATCTGCTTCTGTGCTTGTTCTCTTTAACCAGACTTTCAGTTAGAGGCTGACTGATATTTATCAGCCGATATGTCCCAGTCGCAAGAAGCTTGATGCGTGTGCTGTTCAAAATGTGATGAGATAAAAAAGGTTTTTGGGGGGTTTTGTTGAGAACACAATGCAGAAAAAGATGTGTGGGGTAATTTAGAAATGATGTCATCACTGTCTGCAGCACATGCAGCAGAGTTTGCATCACAGACAGTGGTGCAGAGTCAAGTGGTGTCTTCACTGTAAGCTGCTAGAAAGTTAATAAACAA
>NW_007579263.1:146874-154578 GCF_000690725.1 Stegastes partitus
GACGTGGTGACATACATTAGTGGAGAGTTAATCAATCATTTCTCAATATTACTTGAGCATATATGTGTATAAATATATATAAAGAATGTCAGCATCTGAATTTCTTACAGTCTAAAAACCTGTATCAGCACCAGTATCGATGGAGCTCCTTGTCTAGAGCCACCCGTTTCCCTCTCACACCGAAAACACATTTAAAAAAAAAAAAGACAAGCGCACTAAACTTTATGTGTTAAATTGGCGGAGTGGCCCTTTAAATCAAATCCCCGATGGGGTCTTTAGGCCTTTGACCTGCACTCGTCTTGTTGCGCAGCACTTTGCTCCCTCTTTGCAACTCATCTCTCTCAATCTTCTTCTGCCGCTCTTATTTTGCCAGGAGGCCAGAGAGGTAATGGTTGAATAGGATAATGGGCAGGTAAAAGCTGTCTGATGTGGAAAATTGATCTGGAATGATGGAAATGGCTGGAAATGGCTGCACAATCATAAGGACGGCGGTTGGAGCACACGCGCGGCACAATCAGGTAATATCGCCGCGATGCAGGCACTTGAGGCGGTTAGTGCTTGAGACAGGTAAATAGAGACGAGAGGCAGAGCCGCCGTCGCTCAGCGCTAACAGCGCTTTTACAGTGTACTGTAAAAGTGTGTGCGCTCGTCTGAGTGCGCTCGTCCTCCCCCCTTCTTCCTGCTGCTCCTGTGTGTCGGCATGCGGCAGCCAGCAGCACTGTAATCAAACTATCACAGCGCAGGGGAATAGCGCTCTCTTCAAGCGGCTCCTGTTTCCCCCCTCTACACCAAAAACAATAATTACTCCACCATTTTGGTTAACCATAAACCGTCGCGCCGCCTGCGCCGCGCGATCAGAAGGGGGAGGCGTTCCAGCGCGACGCTCGGACAGGACCCCCGCGGGGACGAATCACAGACAGAACAGTTCTGCTTTGCCTTTCAGGCCTAATTGGACATATGCTGGAGTAGAGCTGGCTAGCAGTACTGTAATGTACCGGAGGGAGGAGAGGGGAGAGGATGGGGAGAGGAGAAGAAGAGGAGGAGAAGGAGGAGGAGGATAAGTTTGCGGCAGCTGTAGTACATACATACTGTACATAAACACGCCGCCGCGTACAGTAAACTGCATGACGTCAGTGTGTGCACATGGATTCCTTCTCTGAAAATATCACAGAAAATCCAGAGCATCCAAGTCTCCTCTCTGTTTCTGCCAGCCTGCACACAATAGGCGGCACATTAATCAGCCTACAGAAGTGTTACACAACACATATAAGTCTCCACAATGGGATAAGAAGATCAGGCAGCGATTTAAAAAGAAAAGAGAAGAAGAAAAAGAATGGAGAATCATTCCCATGCTGCTAGCTTAGCATCCTCACAGGGCGGAAAGCTCGCAAGTTAAGAGGAGGAACAAGGGAACGCACGAGATCATGGGTGTGCGCTGGTGTCATATGATATCAGAGTGGATCCCGTCTCCGTGCATTCCTTCCCATTTACGTTCCTTTACAGCTGCAGACTGACTTAATCTAATACCTCGTGCACACAGCGATACCTTAAAGTGAGCTGTCAGGCAAACTTTGAAAGAAGAAAAGAGCGGGAAACAGAGTGTGCCATCGCAAATCAAGAGAATAAGAATCAGAGACAAAGAGATGAATTGACGGAAAGGGGGAAAAAAAAGCTACAGAGAGAAAGTGAGGGAAGGGAAAACAGTGAGAGCGAGGCCAGATCTATCAGACAATCTCCAGATCCCCACATAAAGGAGGGGAAAAGGGAAAAAAAAAAAAAACGAGGCACATCTGAAACAGCGGGCGCTTTGGGGAATAATGCACTCCTCAGCTTCTCTTTCACATCAGGTCCAAAGCGAACATGAAAACCTACAATGCACACAGAGGAAAACATCACACCGCCGCTACTGTAGGCTTTGCTGACGTGGAGAATAAGAGGTTTTTTTTTTTTTCCTCCTCGCCACTCCGCATCCAAAAGAGAAACCTGAAGCAAACAAAACTGGAACTCATCTGAGAAATTTCCTCTAATCAGTGAATGCAAAACAAAGAAAAAATACTCTGAACGGGAAGGAAAAGGAGGAAAAAAAAAAATCACACACACACACACATATATATATATTTATATATAAAGAAGACGTGTGAAACTTTTTCTTGAGAACTTTCGCAGGGGCAAAGAGGACAGAAAGAGAGAGAGAAAGTCGACAACTCGCCCTGGCGAGACGAGTTCTCAGGAAATAAACAGCAGATAGAGAGAACAGAATGAACAAGAGAGGGAGAAAGGAGTGAGAGGAAGAGAGAGACGGAGAAGGGGAGCAAGAGTTGGATAATTGGCAGCGAGTCGAGGCTGCGTTCACCACGCGCCAGGCGGCACAGCTTGAACTTAAAGCGCCGCTGCGGCATAATGAAGATGTGGCCGCTAATTAACATATGGGGTGCGAAACAGGTTGGTTGGCACGCGGCACGCTAAAAACTCCAAGGTAAAGTTATTATTGGGGAGTAATTAGCTCTATGAAGTTAATGCGCCGAACAATAGCTGCCAGCGCCGCACAATATGGCTCGCATCTGAGCGCGCGAAAAAATAGCCCCCGCTAAAGTGCGAGTCCCACAGCTAAAATCTGTTGGCGACCATATGCTCCGGCAATTAATGCAAGACCTGGATGACCTATCGCTGAAGAGGGGACGCGCGAGCGATAGAACCAATAATTAATTTGGAGAGAGAGAGCGAGCGAACGAGAAGGAGAGAGATAGCCGGCTTTTAATATTAGTCCATTAACTTTCTATGGACAGGGGCTATTAGGCCAGTGTGCTGTGAATGCAGGGGCATGGGGGGACCGCAGGTACGTCTGGAGGCTGCCGGCTTTCTGGTCGCGGTCCAGTTTGGAGCGTGCACGCGCGTTACAGTTTGCTGGGAAAACACAAATTACACTGGCTGCCGTGTAATGGAGGTGATTAAACAATTACACAGGCAATTGGGTTAGCAATGCAAAGAATACATGCACACGTGTGAAAAACGACCAAAAAAAAGGAGCTCGCTGGAGTGTTTTTACATTTGTTTTCGTCTTTCTGACGGATCGAAAAGAGGCTGTGTTCCACTCGGAGGGGTGTGATTGAGTTACCAGCGTAGGATAGCCTTAATAGAGAGCTTGTTAGCCGCTGTCGCCGGCTATTCTGGCCCCTCTTAAACCAGTCAAAGCATCAGGTGGCTTTACTCTTTTTTTTTTTTTGCTTCTTCTTCTTTACTCTCTGTCTGCTTTGCCGGCTCCGACCTATAGCGATTCTTGATGAGATGAAAGACGGCACATAGAGGTAGCGCGACAGAGACACTCGACGGTGTGTGTGTGTGTTTTGGTTGGCTGAGTTTTGATTCATTAGGCAGGACACACTGGCGCTCCCTCATCCCTCTGTTTCAATATACGTTGTGTGTGCGCCTCGCTGCTATTCTACGAAAATGTGTTCTCAAGGTAAGCCCTGAGCCGCTCGGCAGGTGAGCTCCTTTCATCCCTGTCGCGCTTCCCCGCGCGGCAGCAGCAGTCGTCCCCGGCAACACCGGGGGGAGCCTCCGAGACAAGTCGTTTAATTAGAACAAGACAAGACGAGAGGGAAAGTAAAGGGAAGTTTGAGAAAATGTGCTCACCCCTTCGAGCTTAACAAGAAGGCCCCTAGCAGGGGGTAGCAGTGTGTGTGTGTGTGTGTGTGTGGTTTCTGTGTGTGTCTGCATGTCTTTATGCGCACACATGGCCCTGCTTGGGAATTTCTTGAGCTGCGTTTCACCGTCGGAATGAAGTTTCGTGGGTCAGTTTTGGGGGATGAGTTTAGTCACGATTTGGATTTTAGGGGTAAGATTGAGATTTGGACGAGGTGGTTTAAGATCTGGGAGGTTTAGTCAGGATAAAGTTTAAAAGGTTAAAGTCAGGATTAAAGCCCAAAACCTTGAGAGGCAAAACAAATCGCCAAAACAGCATCGTTTATCAGAGCCACAAACAGAAAGAATCAACAGACTTTCAACTTTCTGACATTTCTTGAACCACTCATCTGTCATGTGCCACTCCGCTGCAAAAACTAACCAAGCGTCAAATCGTGATATGTCATTAAAATCACTTCGTTATTTAAAAATTCACTAAAAATAAACCATTTGCAGGAACCAGATGCTGTAAAAAACATTAAATTCTGCCCTCCTGTGCACAACCACGAAGGTATGAGTGACTTCACTGCGATCGACAGTTACAGGACAAAAATTTAGCAATGCTTCAGCTGAACTGGGCTGAACTGCAGGCAGTGTTTACACAGAGCAGATAGGAGACGAGTGTGTAAACAAACTAAAAATGTGATCTATAGTCTGCAGGGTCACAATAGTTTTTTGCAGTATTGGTAGCACCTGTGGCCACTCGGAAAAATGTTGTACATGTTGATTCCAGGTTTTTCCAATTTTTAAAAAATAAATAATCAAAGAAATTCCACTTTCTTTTTTCCTTTTCTGACGCTATCTGGCCTTATAACTGCGTCATGTTGCACAGGATATGTGTTGAGTTCTAGTCATGGTTGTGCTCTTTCTATAGAGGTGCAGGGATTCATATAGCAGAGAAAAATGAGCCCACAGGAAGTAAAAATGTGACAGGAGCGAGAAAAAAAAAACAAACCTTGAACCTGCCTTGAGGGTGAAAATTAATGGATCACAGGTGATGCTAAATCATGGCTCATTTCAGGTAGAATCAATTAGCCGGTGAGAACGCGGCCAATCACTGATTCTGAACGCTAACGAGCGTCCACACAATGAAGGTCCATGCGTGTTTCCGTGTGTGTGTCAGTCATGCCGTGTGTCATTAGCTTCGTGCCGCCGTTGCGTCTGCAAATGAACTTTCTCGCTCGTCAGCTCGCCGCCGCCGCCGCCGCGTTCTTCGGCGGGCGCCGTTGGCCTAAATAGCGGCGGCTAACATGCATATCGCCGAGCTTGATTGGGGCTTCGGGGGTGAGAGAAAAATAGGAAACCGGACACGAGGACAATAAATAATTTGTCCCCCCTTTCATGAAGGATGTGTGCCACTCTCCTCTCTTTTTCATGAGCTTGATTATTCGTTTCATTTCATCACCTCTTCCAAGTGGACGGTTGAAAGCATTCTTCACAGGCCTTTGGGGGTTTGGGTCTAACAAAGCCAAGGACGCAGGCACACACAAACACACACACAAACACACACCGAGAAGGGACAGCTGAACTCAGCCTCGTTAGGGGGAAATGCAATCACAGGGGGCTTATCATACAGACGCAAAACACACACACACACACACACACAGAGCACACAACACACTGAACCTGGTGCCCTCGCTCTGGCAGGCCATTGTATTGTGGGATTGTGCGGACAATCTCTTCATGAATGATTAAGCAGTGTATTTCTCGACCAAGTCTTTGATGATGAGTGTGTGTTTGATCATGGGGCGAGCGCTCTCTCTCGCGATACGTGCACTCCCTTCCTCCCCTCCGATGCGCGCGACACACGTGAACGCGTGCGACGAGAACCCCGTTGATTGCGTCGCCGCCGCTCTTAACGAGGCCGCCCACAGCTGCCCCCTGCGCTTGTGAGAAACTATTGTTGGGGCCCCGCTCAATGGAGAGACGCTTGTTTGGGAAAAGGTTGCAAAGTCATGGGAAAAGAGAGCTTTGTCTCGGCGGGGTCGTGAGGGAGTGAATCATGAGCGGACGTGTTTATAGCTTAACACACACAGCTGCGGCGAACACACGAACACACACACACACACACGCGGGTGAAGAAGCATCGGCGAGGCACAGAGAAATCCTCAGAAACAAACATGTGCTCTCGTCGAAAGAGGGACAAAAAAAAAAGGCGAACAATTCAGAATTTAACTCGCACAAAGCAAATAAACACAGCTGCTTTCGACAGAACCGCCGACACACGGAGACACACGTCCCACACACATGCTATCACAAGGTCTCTTATCACACAAACTGTGTATGGCTAAACTCTCGGGGGGGGAAAAAGGCAAATGTGTGTGTGTTGGTGTGTGTGTGTGTGTTCTTTCTTGGACAGGGTGTCTCTTTATGACACAAAGCCCGGCTTTCTCAGCTTTAAAATTCAGTGTCATCTGCCTTTACAAAGGCCTCGGCTATTCGTTCCAAGCCACCTGGACCAAAATAGAGGCTCCAGTGTAGCGCCCAAAAGTACAATACCTCCATTTTTAAATGTCACATACGTCCACCCAACCGTTTTCCCATCCGAAAGGACTTTTTAAGTTTAGTTTTATTTTACGTTTTTAATCTATTTTAACCGTCTGAACCACAAAACTTTCTGCAGAGCTGGAAAGGCATCTTATTATTTTATAACATCAACAATATTACACCTTTTATTAGAGCAAAAAATACTTGCTGACAGTCCTTGAACTGATTATGTGTGACTTTCAGTTTGGAAAATCAACCAAATCGAAGCTTAAAATTGCAGTATTTGATCAAACTCACTTTCTTCTACATGTCTCGCTAAAAAAGAAACCTCTTGCGCAAAGAGGATTCTGTAAAAAACAAAATATTCTGTGCACTTGGGTGTAATGAAGACGCCATTAGTGGCTCAGCTGTGACTAACAATCACGCGATAAAAATTCAGGGACTTTTAAGCTTAGTTTGATTTTAACGGTCTATTTAATCCTGTGCTATTGTTTAAAAATCACCTAAAATACACGATTCATTAGAGCGACAAAGTGAAAAAACTGAAATAATGTCAGATTTTCACCTTTCTGACTGTCTGAAGTTCAATTTAATCAAAATCCATTTCCTCTAAATCTCTATTTTAAAAATTGCCAAAAATAAACCATTTACAATTCAGCGATTCTGTAAAAAACAAAAAATTCTGCTCTCTCTGGCGAACCTGAGAAGCCATTAGTGACTCAGCTGCTACCAACAGTACCGAAACAAAAAATCGGAGAGTTTTTCAGCTGAACTGCAGGCTGTGTTTACGCAGAGCAGATATGAGCGTAAGTATGGAAACAGATTAAACACGTAGGTAGCAAAATATTTATAGCATGTTGAGGCTTCACCTTTTTTTGGGTTGTGCTGTTTCCATAGAGGTGCAGGACTTTATTTTACAGAGAAAAATGAGTCCAAAGTGACAGGAGACAACATGCAGAGCAAATGAATGCATGCAAGTATCTCCCACAATGTCGACCGAGCCACAAAGTAACGAAAAACACGCTTATATTTCCAGAAAATTATCTTATTTTGCCATTTTGTCTGACCTGATTAACATTAAGACCATAAATATGTTTGCAAATAAAGCAGGAGGTTCAAAAAGTGGCTTAATTGCGCTCGACTGAAAGGAAAAATGCTTTTATATCGGTTCATAGTTGGACTACATTCACTTATATCTCGTCTCCAGTCTCAACCGTGTGCTTTATGGGGTGTAATGTGACTTTTTTTTTGCCTGTGAGATGAAAGATTTCAAAATTTTTGTCTTGTTTTTTTTTTAGCTCCTTTCCGATCTCCTCCTGCTTTACTTCCCCGACTTAGACGCTTAGCCTTGGTTTGCTGCCGCTGAAGCGACCCAATCTACCGCTCTGTCTGCAACAAAACGCCTCAACGATCACTCACGGGCACAAAGAAGTAAACGGAAAAGTGCACTTAGCCGAGAGTTCCACGCACAAAGTTTGATTTATATAATGATAAAGACTTAAAACACACTTACTGTACTTGGCAGAGCAGTATTTT
>NW_007579263.1:156898-159354 GCF_000690725.1 Stegastes partitus
GTGTGTGTGTCAGTGTGTGAGCATGTGTGTGTTGTGTCTCTGCTACATCCGCTCCAACACTACATACCCTCAGCTGATTCCTGTGCAATGTCCCTGTGTTGGAGCTGCCAAAGGCGCATGTCTCTGGCTGCCTGAGCGCTATATGAGGATGTTTGTGTGCAAGAAAGGGAGTGCAGAGGACAGAGAGATCCTGTGGGATTTGTTGCGTTTCAAGCCCACCTTCTGTTGTAAACCTTAGAAATCTGCGCCGGGATTTCCGATGACCACTTGCGATAATCTCATGTGTGTGTGTGTCCTGAATTTGGAATGTCTGCAAATACCAGTGTGTGTGTGTGTGTGTGTGTGTTTATTGAGCATGAGATGTTCTGGATTTTGCGATTGTGAGTGTATTTTAAACAGTATTGACCTTTGAAGTGTATATTTTGAGATGTGGTGAATCAAGACAGATTTTACGTAACTCTTGCTCATCTGACTGGAAACGAACCAAATGCTGCAGATGATTCTTTTTCAGATCTCATTGCACTAAAACTGACTGACTTGTTAGGATGGACTGTTTTTTTTTTTTTTTGCAGCACAGCCATGGAGCATACAGCGTTTTCCAAATGAGGCCCTTCACATGCTCTTGTACCTGGTCCTGCTGCTGCTTGGCCAGCTCCATCTGCTGCCTCTGCTTCTCCATCTGCGAGGCGGCCAGCTTCTTCTGCTCCTCGTGGGCCGCCAGGAGCTGCTCCCTCAGGCTGCTCAACTGGCCAATCATGCCCATGAGCTGGCGCTCTTTCTCCGCCAGGCTGTCTGGGGTACCTATAGGGCGAGAGCAAAGAGGGGGGGAGGAGAGGTCAGAGGTGATCTGGTAGCACTTTGAAGACGAGTGCAAGGCTTGGCTAAGGTTACGCCATCAAAGTTTTTCACTGCTGCAAGGGAACATTTTTTGAAGTCCTGTTAGTTTAGTACGACTAGGAAGGCTTTGTTAGACGCTCTAAAAGCTGTCTGCATCGGTCTTGTTGAGTTGCCACAACTTCTAATGACATTATGTTCAACCAATAAACCACGCTGACTTAATGGAGTTAGCTTTTCCTCTGCAATCGGAGCTATTTTTTAACTTCCAACTGTCCAGGCCTGTTGAGATATCAGACAGGACTTTAAAAAAACTGAACTCGAGGTGAAGAAAAATTAAGTTATCAAGGAAATTTCATTAAACGACCTCCATTTAAGTTTAGTTTTCAATCAACTAACGCAGAAGTTTGAGTTTAAATTACACACGCTGTTAAGTTAACGCAGTTACGAACTTGATTAAGTCAAAACAACTCATCAAAATGTTTTCTATCTTGCAACCATCACTTTAAATAATTACTGAGTGCAGTGCTTTGGCTGTTAAAAGTCGNACACACACACACACACGTGGCCGGCCTCACCTGGATTTGTTGCTGCAGGAGGTTGATTTTGTGTTGCTGCTGCAGAAGCTGCTGCTGTTGCCGGGCAATCTGAGGACAGAGCACACCACGTATTTTTAGAACGTATGCACGGCACATGCATGTGCGCACACGTGTGCAGGTCTCAGAGGAGCCGGTCGCACGACAGAGGGTCGATGCCCCGCCGTGAAATATTAAAGAGCTCATCTCATGTGGACTCCACAGCGTCGCACCGACACACTCGCCGGCGTGTACACAAGCAGCGCTGAATGTACTGCATGTAGTGTTTGATTAACCCTCTGAACCTGCTGGTGGGTTTGGAAGGTTTGCTATCTTCTAAAAAAACAAAATTACACACGCTACAAACTGTAAAAAGCAGAAAGAATCAATGGAGTTTCAAGTCTCCGATGGCCCTTGAACTAATCATCTGTGCTGTGCAGTTTAGTCAAAAAAAATCAAAGCTTAAAATCGAGATAATTATTTAAAATCACTTTATTCTACGCAAAAAAAAACACCAAAAATGAGCAGTTTGTAGTAACCAGATTCTACAAAAAACATAAAATTTTGCACTTCTTTGCGGAAACGTGAAGCTATTAGCGACTCAGCTGTGACCAAGAGTCATGTGATGAAAATTCAAGGACTTTCTCGGCTGAACTGCAGGCAGTGTTTACACAGAGCAGACAGGAGGCAAGAATGGAAATAAATTAAAAATGGAAGTAGTAAAATACCTACAGTATGTGGGATCACCAATTATTTCTAGTATTGGTGACACCTGTGGGTATTTGGGGGGAAAATGGTTGTTTCTTAAATAAATAACTGAAGAAATTCAATTTTTTTCCCAATGATTTATGACATTAAAACTGTGTTATACTGCCTAAAAGACATTCCTGAGTTCTGTCAACTTCTAGTCCTGGTTGCTCTGTTTCCATAGAGGTGCAGGACTTTATATTGCAGAGAAAAATGAGCCCACAATGAGTAAAAATGTGACACGAGCAAAAAGACAAAACGTATAGAAAATGCTTGGAACTAAAGGGTTAAACTGTTTCT
>NW_007579263.1:162820-170593 GCF_000690725.1 Stegastes partitus
CTTCCAACACGAGGCCTAAATCATTCAACAGGATGTAGTTAGAGGGAGGCACAATCAGTGTGTGTGCTCATGTTTGGTCGTATGTACTGATGTTTGCCTACATGCCTTTGTTGTGTGTGTGTGTGTGTGTGTGTGTGTGTGTGTGTGTGTGTGTGTTGGAGCTGCACAATCCCCCATTGTTCCTCTACCGCCGCTACCTTTAACAGGGCCACATTCCTGCGCCAGTCGAACCAGATGAGGAAGAGAAGGAAAAAAAAAAAAAAGAGGGAGGAAAGAGGAGGAGGAGGACGAAGAGGAGGAGGAGGAGAAGAAGAAGCACAACAGGAGATCAAGAAGAGATGGGGGGTGAAGGCGAAGGAGCCGCCAATCTGCCCTTTGACCGCCTCGGGAAGGTGAGATCCATCCATTTGTCGTCCCTGTTGGTAGCCGACACCCTCCTCCTTTTTTCCTCCCCCCTCTTTCCTCCCACCCTCCATCCATCCGCCAACAATGAACAATAAAGGCAACTGTCGGGAGCGCTGGCCGCTGGAAAAATAAACACGCCGCTGTCCTAACTCACAGACCCACCTTTGTCGAGCCAGAAAAGATTGTGTGTGTGTGCAGCCGAAGCTGACCAAGACAAGAAAGAGCCTTGTGTTAAAAAACGTCCAAATGGGGATGGAGGAGGGAAAAAAAAGGGGGTCTGGATGGAGGAGGGAGGAGGTTGCAAAAGGTGAAATGATGGATCAAAGGAGGCCCTTTTCTTTTTGCAGGGGTTAACCTCCCTTCGCAACGCAAACATAGTAAAATTCTGGGTGCGAGGGGGACATTCCTGCAAGTCTGGATGTGCGAAAGAGAGAAAAAAAAAATCTTTATCTACGAGCTGGTTCTCAGAGCGGATTCACAAACTCTCCTCCTCATTCAGACTTTTCTGAATTTCCGACCCATAAATCAAGCTCGCGTCGGCTTGTTTCCTCAGCTGCCGCCAGCGAGGCAGGTGGATCGATAACTGGTTTCCTCCATCGGGTTTTTTTTTTTTTTCACATTCCTCCTTAAGGCAGATTGCGGCGGCTCCTGCGCTTACCTACGAAAGCCCCTCCCCGAACCGACACCGGCTCTAACTCACACGGGGTAATTAACCAATTTGTAACAATGTAATACTTGTCACTGTGTTCGCGGCGCTAATTAATGACCCCGGCTGCACTGATAACCCCCCCCCCTCCACCGCCGCCTCCCCTCTCCTGGGTGAGGAAGGAGGGAGGAGAGGGGATGAGACGGCTGAGGAGGCAGAAAAGGATAATAGACGAACAGAGGAGGGCGAAGAGAAGAAGAGACGAGCCGGCGATGAGGGAAAAGTTGTGAGGAATGTAGGACATACGTTAGATAAGTATATTAACCCTCCCAACTTTAAAACCTATTGCTGAGCCAGAAACTGTAAAAAGCGTTAAACTTTCCAACAGTCCTTGAACTAAACATTCCAGTTCTGATGGAATCTCAACTTCAACTCGTGATATTTCATCAAAATCGCTTCATTTTTTAAAAAAAATCTCTAAAAATCAACCTTTTGCTCCAGCCAGAGTCTGTAAAAAACAAAAAATTCTACACTCCTCTGCGCAACCGTGAACCTACCAGCAACTCGGCTGCGACCGACACTTACATGACAAGAATTCGGGAACTTTTTGGCCAAACGGCAGGCTGTGTGCTCACACAGAGCAGACAGGAGAACTTTTAACCTCCAAAATCTGCTCGTAGGCTTTGAAAAGGCATGTCATTCTTTCTAAAAAATTCCACGATTATAACATTTATTAAAGCAAGAAACTGTAAAAACAGGATGAGTCATTGATTTTCAACTTTCAGACGGTCCTTAAACTGATTGTATGTCATTAAATCTAAGCTTAAAGTTGTGATATGTCATCAAAATTACCTAATTCAACACGTCTTATTTAAAAATATGTGAAAAATACACTGTTTGTAATAAGTGGATTCTGCAAAAAACAAAAAATTCTGAGCATCTTTGCAAATTTAGACAGCTCTGAGTGACTCAGCTGTGAGTGACAGTCACATGACAAAAATTCAGGGACTTTTATTGGTTAAACTGGGCTGAACTGCAGGCGGTGTAGACGCTGAACGAATAGGAGACGAGTATGAAAACTAATCAGTAGTAGAACAGCTGCAGTATGCTGACTCACTGATTGTTTTTCCAGTGTTGGGACACCTGTAAAAATGCTGCACGTGCTGATTGCAGGTAGTCGTGCAGGACTTTATGTGAAAAATGAGGCCACGGTGAGTGAAAATGTAACAGGAGCAGAAAATGTCCAGACTGTTCAGTGGGTTAAATAAGTTAGGCATATGTACATGGACAGGGACATTTGCTTTAAATAATCAAATTAGTTAATGTAATTAGGTCCATATCAAGGTAACTGAATTAGAGTTGGATTGAAGTGCTGAGGACATACATGATCTGCAGTAAACTAATTTTTGCAGTCGCCTGAATGCCTAAATTTTGCTTCCCGCAATAGTCTGCACCAGAAATAGTCGTCGGTTGAAGACTTTTTAAAAATATTTATCAACTCCAGATAACGTTGGGATGAGAACAGGCTAATGTAGACGTTAGCTGAGTTAGCTCGGCTTCACTCTAACCCAGCTAAAGTCAGGATTTTGTAAACCTGGAAGGCGGGACAGATGGTTTCTCACAGAACAAATGTGGTTTGTTAGGATTTTTAACCAGAAAACGGAAGCTGTGTCAGAATAAACCATCACGTAACCACTTTACATGTGCAGTACGGACGCTAATCTGTTAATATCATTGTTTGTTGTCATGTTTTGTAGGTTACTGCAGCACCTAAATGCGATTTGGTTACTGAAGAACATGATTTAAATCACTTCTGGCAGCCACACTCAGTGTTTCTCCCACAATGTTTAACCTTGCTGGTAAATCATGCTCAATTTTGACGGTTCTCTGAGTGTTTTCTTACTTTTAGACGAGCTGACTAGTCTAAACTGGGGGAATTACTCGTCAGAAACATTTTCTATTAACTCAACTTTGTGTGATTTGTAGCCCACAGAAAACAACTTACGGTGGCGTTCTTGCTTCTCGCTTTCATGATTGTACAGATAATCTTCATAAGGGACTTTTGTTGTTGCTATAAACTGTATTTTTTTCAGCACAGGTGTTAAAACGCTGCCATATAACATATATTTCAATTTATCAATGCACAAACAAAACAATCAGGCCTCTAAATTGAGTCACTTCAGGACGGTGACGCCAACATTTCGGCATATATTGTTTATTTCGGAATTCTTATGCAAAAAAAAATTATTAGGAAGATGCGAGAACAGATTAAATGAACTCATAATTGACTTCTAAAGGTTTAAACACGCTCTCTTTCTTTCCTCGACACCTCAAGCAACTCCACAACTCTTCTGGCGAAGCTGCCGCCACAGTGCCAGACTGTGTGCGGACTGAACATACGAGTGTGTGTCCGTACGGCATGAATGAGGGTTCTGTGATGGGAGGTATCTAATATAAATTTCTGCGGTCGTGGAGCTTCATCGCCACCTTCCAAACTCTCCGCCAGGTCCACTGGAAGGCACATAGTTACGAGCTTGTGTTGCCAAGATTTTAATCAAACTTTATTTTAAAAGCACAGAAAAAGATGCATTTGAAGGGACGCTGCAGCCTCAAAAAGTCGAGCAGTTTTCCCCCCGGTGTAAACAAAACGTGGCTTTAACGAAGCGATGAAAGATGCTCTGATTGGAGGTTGATTTAAAGGTGAAACAGTCGTCCCCTGTCACTCTTCTGGCGAGGCAGGGCTGATGCTAATGACCGTTCGCCGTGGGGATATTTATTCTAGCGCCGTGAGTTCCCATAATTGTGCGTGCGCGTGCGTTTGCGCGAGTGTTTTCGCCGCGTCGAGCCGCATGGGGCCTTTTACCGACGCTTCTTTCTCAATAAGGCCGACGGAGCGGGAGGCGGCGGCGGCGGCTCCGAGTCACTTTGTTCCCCGCAAAAAGCTCTTCAATGGAATTCGATGGGGTAAAAAAAAAAAAAAAGGATGCGCTGATAAATATACACACACAGTGTTTTTTTCTCCACCAATCGCGTGCACACTCGGATGTTACGTAAGCCTCCGCACACTCATATGCACACATATATCGGCGGCCAGCTGTTGGTGTGTGGTTGCGCCAAGCGGGACGCCCCTACACAGAAATGTCAGCGCGGCGGGGAGCTGGGAAAAAGGGGGTTTGATCAATGGAGCCCCCCTCTCGATGGCCACGCCGCTCCACAAGGCTCTTTGATTACATATTGCTTTGCTTCCTAATGAAGCTCAATTACTGGAGGAGAACGACGGCTTTGCCCTGGAGTTACAGGGAATAATAGTCTCCTCTACCTCGCTCAGCTTCCCTCACATCTTTTTTTCTTCTCCCTCTTCCTTCACTTTCCCTTTCTCTGATTCCTGCTCCTGCGTATTCACACTGAAGATCTCTTAATGTCTTTTTTTGTGTGTCACTTCTTGCCTTCGATCCTGCTCGAAGGCATTCAGGAGGTTGTATGCGGATAAATTAGCGCTGAAGTTAACGCAGAGCTGATGGACGAACTTTTTGACATGTTGGCCAAACACACAAGATTGGTTCTAGGAAGGCAGTTTGTCTTATTGCAGTCAACCCTCTGAACCCCAACACCCACCGGGCGGATTTGAAAGGCATGCTATCTTTAAAAAAAACAGCAAAATTACAATTTTATCAGAGTCAGAAACTGTAAAAACAGACAGAATTGCAGATTTTAACCTTTCTGCTCATCTGTATCATTCTATTGGGATACTTAACCACAAAACCACATTACTTCCTCAAACATTTAAAAAATCGCCAAAAATACACCATTTAAATTAATAAGAACCTCTGAAAAACAAAAAATTCTGCGGTTCTTGTCACAGCTGACAAGGTAACAGTGACTCAGCTGCAACCAACAGTGACATGGCAAAAATTCATGCAAGTTGTGGATAAACTCAGTTAAAGCGCAGGCCGTGATTACGCAAAGCAGCTACGAGACGGGTCTAGAAACAAAATAAAAATGGAAATAGTCAAATTTCTGTAGCACGTAGAGTCACTATGTCTTGACCCAGTATCGGTAACACCTCCAGGAATGTAAAAAATGTTCTACATGCTGCTTTTTCCCACTTTTGTAGGATAAATATTCAAAGAAATAAAATTTTCGCCTTTCATTTTTTATGCTTTACAGCATTATAAGTGTGTCAAACTGCACAGAAGACATTTTTAAGTTCCCTCTACCTCTAGTCGTGGTTGTGTTGTTTCCATAGAGGTGCTGGACTTTAAACTGCGGTGAAAAATGAGCCCACAGCGAGGAAAAAAAAGCAGCAAACGCTCAAGGGGTTGAGAGGGTTAACTGAAGCTGGTTGCAATTAGACATGCAGTGTATGACTGTTTTCAGTACAAGTCACTCAGAAGTGCCTTTTTAATTTGAACTATTCATGTTCTGGGACAGTTTGTATGCAAAATTAGAGGAAAGAACAGAGCAGCAAATGCATTTTTAAACACGTTTTATCCTTTAATGGACGTCGTCGGTGCATCAGAGGGTTAACTGCATTTTTAAAAGTTCCCCGAAGTTTAGCTCCGTCGCCGTTCGGCCGTACCGTACCTTTAATTTCTCCGATGTGCCCTGAGCCCATGGCCAAAAGTTTATCCTTCCAGTCCTTTGACAACAGCCTCTCAATGCTGGGGGCCTCTGTTCAGGGGGAGGAGGAGGAGGGTGAGGAGGAGGGTGGTGGTGGGGGAGGAGGAGGAGGAGGATAGGGGGAGAGGAGAGGAGAGAGAGAGGGATTCAGTCGGCTGGCCAACATGACAATAAAGCTCATTTAAAGTCCATTTGCTGTAATAAAGGCAGCGGCAGCTCAGCCTAATGGCCGCATCAGCAGGAGAGAGAGAGAGAGAGAGAGCGATGGAGGGAGAGGACGGCGGAAAAAGAGAGAGACGCTGATAATCGAAAAGGAGAGGAAATCTGAAAAACAAAAACAAGTGAGCAAAAAGGGGGGAGGCGGGAGAGAGAGAGAGAGAGGCAAGATAAAGAGAGAGACAAGTGGAGGAGAGAGAGGGAGGCAGAAAGAGAGAGGCTTTTTCCCTCTCACCTGCTGCTAGAGAATCATTAGCCCTGTGGGCCCTGAGACAAAGAGGGCCTTAATGCACCCGCCACAATGGACACATTATCAGCTAGCGCTTTGTTTTCAACACACACACACACACAAAACCGCTGCACACACACACACTTGCGGAATCACTAATTACAAACCCAACTACGCTCGCGCACACACACTTTTCACGCAAAAAAAAAAAAAAAAAAAAGCAGCGGGGGGAATGGAAATGTCACACAGGAGAGCGCGCACACGGAGCGACTCGATCCCGGCCGAGGACTAAAAACGGGGAGACAAAAGGACCAGAGAGGAGGGAGAGTTATTTACCGGGAGCCATCTGCAAACTTGGGATGCGAGGAGGCCTTGCGAAGGAAAAGAGTTTTTTTTTTGTCGAGTGTGGAGATTAACCCCAGCTCGTATGAGGCTGACGAGAAAAAAAAGTTTGTTTGTCCCTCGGATTATATATTTTGAGTGATTTTAAGAAAAAGTCTTAATCTTAAGTCTTCAGCGAGGAGAGAGATGTCCAGCTTAATGCCTCCTCCTCCTTAAATATCTGCCACTTATTACCCATCATGCAGCAAAAAAAAAAAACTTGTTTCTTCTTTCATGCAGGATGCCACCTGGAGGTTTTAAGCCTCACGTATTCACCAGCATGTCCTACATACTGTACTTCTTTTTTTCCTTCCCTCGAGGCCCGACTCGGGTCCATTCGGGCCGATGCACACACACATGTTGAACTTTAAGCACCTCGCGTTTGCAGCTACTTGGAGTTAGTTAGTTAGCAGACATGAAGGTGGAAGATTCTTTCTGCAGGGAAGAAGGACTCCTGTGTTTTTTTTTTCCTCCCCACCCTGTGACAGCTGTCTCACCATCACCCCAACAGGTGCTATTAGCCCCTGGCACTCCCTCTCTCTCTCTCTCTCCCTCTCTTTCTCCCTGTCTCTCACTCTCCTCCTCCCCCCCTCTCTTCCTCCTCCTCCTCTCCCCTCAACAATGACAGAGGCTTTTAAGCCAAAGAGCTTTGACAAGTGAGAGGGAACAACAAATGGCAGTGTCGCCTGTTCTCTTTTCTCCCTCTCCTGTCTCCCATCTCCTAGTTATTATTTTTATTTATTAACAGGGCTGCAGCCATTGTCCCCAGTGACAGGCCGGGGCCACTTTAACTATTAATAAAAAGCCAAGAGGCTCTTTCATTGTGCGGCGGATGGCAAAAAAAAAAAGGAGAGGAGGGGGAGGAAATGGGCAGGAGGAGAAAAAAGAGAGGAGAAAGGAGAGGAGAAGATGCTGATTGATGCGAATACTATGAGGATAAACCTCCTCTGTCACCTAGAGGTCGCCAGCACATGCACAAACTGGGTTAAAAGGTGTGTTTGGACATCCTGAAGCTGCCTCCCTCCCTCCATCGCTCTCATGCATCAGCTTCTCATCATTGTTGCCGAGTGCATTAGAATACGGCCAACTTCTGAGTGCATTTCCTTGTTTTCATCTCTATATAAGGGACGTAATGAAATACGAGCGCCGGTTCCTGACGCTCGGCAACAATAACAACTTGTCCAGGCGCGAATCAATCAATTTTCTTGAAAGACTCTTTTCCGCCCTCCCAGGATTTATTTCCTCCACCGGCCGCCGGCGGATGGAAAAAAAAAAA
>NW_007579263.1:172483-186573 GCF_000690725.1 Stegastes partitus
AAAAAAAAAAAAAGAGGACGGAGGGGGGGAAAAACGCTGACAATAACTCTGGAATCGTCGGCTATTATTTTGGCTCATTGGCTCAAACGGAGTCAAGCTGCTGCCCCGCAAGCCGAGCCAAAACAACCCCGTCCACCTGCCGAGAGGGAACCAGTGTGTGTGCACCAGTGTGTGTGTGTGTGTTATGCAGCGAGAACCCCATCCGGCTTTTGGATCCACAGTAAGCTTTTCTGGTTCAGGAGCTGCTGGAGAGAAGAGAAGGAGAAAAAAAAAAGGGGGAAAGAGAGAGAGATGGGAGGAGACTCAACCTCAGTCCAGCTCGCAACCTCACAAACAATACCGTCCCCTCTCTCTCTCCCTCTCTCACTCACTTTCTATTTTTCACTCAGACGTTTTGCCCTGAGTCACCACAAGCAGCCAGCTCTATTTTTCCTATTATCTCATATTTGTGAAGACTGGAGACCTTTAGAAGGAAAAGGGAGGGTGGAAAGAGAGAGAGAGAGAGGGAAAGAGAGGGGAGGAAAAGGGAGACAGAGAGCCCTCGGGTGCACAACAAAGGGTCCTCTGTGCCAGCGCCAGGCCCAGCCGGGCTCGAAGAGGAGGGTGGAGGATGAAGGAGGAGAACCAAGAGGAGGAGGCGGCGGCGGAGGAGGAGGAGGGCCCCACAGGAAAGGGCCCTGGCTTGGGACCCGTGGCCGGCGCTTATATCCCCCCCGAAAAAACAGGCTCCACATTGACTTGGGCCTTGGCAGCCACTGGGAGGCTCCAGCTACTCCCCCCTCTTCCTCCTCCTCCTCCATCCCTCTTTCCTTCTTCATTCTCCTCCTCCCAAAAAACCGAGCAGGGGTCAGCATTGAATAAGCAATTATACAAGCACTGGTGGAGTTTGTCTAAGACTGCCACCCCTGAACACTGCAGTATTGAGATGGCAGGAAGGAGAAAACACAGCGAGGAGACGACGGAGTATAAAAAAAACGCATTTGCTGCTGCTGCTGCTGCTGGTGGTGGTGGTGGTGTTGGTGGTGTTACTGGTGGCGGCGGCGACGAAGAGACAACATGTGACCTAAAGATTAGACTGTAACCAAATTAAGGTAAATCACTGCGACAGTCATGTAAACGCCTTAACAGGGTTATCGTAACTGAATTAAAGTGGAAGCATAACAGATCTAAATCACTCTTTGATTTACAGCCTCGATCGATAACCGAAACCTCGTCGTGTTTCCAGACAAACCCGGGTTGCACAGAATCAGCCGGGTCGTGCAGGGATTAGAGACACATTGGTGCCACTTTGAGGACACACCTGCACAAAGACTAAAAAAACTGAAGACAGCCTCAAGCTGGGCGAAGCCGTGTAGTAAAAATGACCTGTCTGAACGCTTCACCTAAAGCAGCAAGATTCAGCGCCGCAATGAATGTTCTCTGCTTTTTAACCCCCATGAGCATTAAAACTGCTTTTTCGGGGGGTTTGAAAGGCGTGATATCTTTTAAAAATCACCCAAATTACACCATTAATCAAAGGCAGAAAGCAGAGAGAGGGTTGAATTTGGAGCTTGTTGTTATGTTATGTGGGGAAATGAATCAAGCTTAGAATCATCGAAGTCGCTTCATGAGTCTCATTTAAAAATTCTCTAAAAAATTAACAAATTGCTGTAATCAGATTCTGATAAAAAGAAAAAATTCTGTGCCCGTTTATATAACTATGAAACCAGGAGTGGTTCAGCTTTAACCAACAGTAACACAGAAAAAAAATCAGAGACTTTTTGGCAACAACTAGGTTGAACTGCAGGCTGTGTTTCCACACATCAGTCAATCGAGTATGAGAAAAATATTTTCTTATTTCTAATTTTTTCCAGCGTTGTTAACACCTGTGGGTGCTTGGAAAAATGTTGTACTTCCTGTTTTTTTTTTTTTTTGTAAAATAAATAATCAAAGAAATTAAACTTTCATTTTTCCTTTTATTTCAGATAACTGTGTTAAACTGTTAAAATACACATTTCTGAGCTCTCTCTACTTCTAGTCATGGTTGTGTTGCTTCCAAGGAGGTGCAGGTAGAGAAAACTGAGCCCACAGTGAGTAAAAATGCAACAGGAGCAAACAAAACATGCAGAAACTACTTAGGGTTTAAAGGGCTGACGTGGTTAAATGTCATTTAGAATAAAGAAAAAAGGCCAAAAACAAAAAATAAAAAAAGCAAAGAGGTAGCGTCACTGTTTAAATAATACTTTCTGTAGTAAAACGTTACAACTTCAACAGACGGGATCTTCTGCATTATGGAGATGTTGAGAGGAAACTTCAGAAAGAGGCAGAATTTGGAAGACGACTCCTCACTTATTTACACCCTCTTGATACTGCAGCTTTCGCTTTACAGCCTGGCTATTCCCCTCGCACCGGCGGCGCCAACACACTCCATTACGAAATGATGATGTTGATATTTTGATGATCAATTCATGTCTGGTTGAGCTGGGCCATGTGTCTGGACACATTTTCATCGATTCCTTCTAAAGACAGTCCAATCGTTCCAAAAGCGACGAGGGCCCGTGCCAAGATTATGGGCAGTCTCTTGTCATAAAAAAAAAAAAAAACAAAAAAAAAAAAAAAAAAAACAGGGGCACTATACGGCGGCTTGAGAGAGGAGAAAGAGATAGAGAGGGAGATGTATCAAAAAGCTTTTTGTCCAAGCCCACCTCGCACCACCACCTCCGCAAGGTTAGCTGCTAAAAGTACCAATTACTGGCTTGTTGTTGGGGAGAACGGCGCTTGGCAACAGTTGCCGCGGTGGCCGGGCCTCTGTGTAAACACTAAAATCCCTCTCCTCCTCCTCCTCCTCCTCCTCCATCCTCCATCCTCCATCCTCCTCCTTACTTTCTAACCCCCCCACTCCCCTCCCAGTGCTCTCCCCCCACCCACCCGCCCCGTCTCCCACTGAAGCAGAGGATCGCAAGCAAAGAGAAAGAGACAGAATGTGTTTGTAGAGCTTCGGCTCCCCGGTCGGTTTTTCGGTGTCCGCAGCGACTTTTTCATTCAGAAGCCGCTCCAACTTTAGTTATTAATAAACACTCGGACCACGAGGAGGGCCTGGGGCGGCGGGGGGGGGAAACGGGGGGCACATATACTCAAAAGTGCCTGGCGTCAACTTCTGAGAGTTATTATTTCACCTTGTACAGTAAGTTTTTTTTATTTCAGGGTGAGTCGACAGGGGACATATGGTTCTCCCCCCTGAAGTACTGCAGAAATCACAAGATTGTCGCCTCTAAACACATTTCGGGGCGACACACCTGTTAAGCTACGTGCCAAAAAAACACCTAACGGGAGGTTTAATTTTAATTTTTGTTATTTTTTGAGGGGGGAAAAAAAAGGCAAATTCCCGCTCTGGTGTAAAATAAAAAAAACAACAGATGCAGCGGGATCTTTGGTGCTAATATTAGGGCCTGCGGGGATGTATAGCAACATGTTTCCATTAAACGCGGCGTTTCTAAGAATAGGCCGCGGCACATAAAGAGAAAATTTACAAGGGTGTCAGTCAACAATTTAATAAATTGAAAATCCATTTATCTGAATACAGAGTTCTGCCCTTCACTCCACTGCCTTTCCCTAACAGATGGTGTTGTGGGTGCTTATGTCCAATTTGATTTGAACCAAACCCTCAGCCAATTTTTACACTGGCATGAAATCTCAGCGAGCCAGATCCACACACTGGCAGTCAGAAATAGCAGCGGAGAGGGCGCGACATTGTGAAAGAACGATGAAGGGCAAAATCTGGAGCGACATTCGAGAAAGTCGCAGAAAAACTTTCCTTGTTGTTTCGTTTGTGTCAGTTTTTTTTTTTTTGCTTTCTCTTTCCCCCCCTTTTTCTTTTCCTCTCGCATGTTGTTTGTGTGCCGAGGCTGGTTGAAATTAGCGATGCTATCTTAACGCTGGAAAAAAAAAAAAAAAAAACACGCTCCTTTTCACACACACTCACACATACGAGCAGCATTTTCCCAATTGCCTCTGTGACCTCCATTATCATTAAATGGCGTTTGATAGCATCTAGACATTTGAATCCGCTGCGGACTAATTCAGCTCGGAGGCCCTGATAGCCGCTGCCACCGCACCTTATTAGGGACAAGCTATGGGACCGAGCGCGGATCCCATTTTCATTTTACTGCCTCATACTTTACCGGCTGAAGAGAGCGAGTGTCAGCCGCGGCGCTGATAACCACCAAGCACTGGCCGCTAATTGCCCGGTTAACAAACAGAGCCTCATGAGAGACTTTTGAATAGATAATAGAGCCTCGCACGCAACAATAGGGTCAGGCTGTGTTTAAAACTAAGTGCCGAGGCTCCTTTGAAAGTGTGATACGTCAGGTGGCGTCTCGTTTGTTCTTGTAGACTTTTAGCTGACTTTTGAAATGATCCGATCAGTTCTGAGAGGCTCTCATTGGTCCAGAATGTAATCTTCCTGCTAAACTATCTTGTAAGTAGCTAAAATTAAGTTTCCGGCATAGTTATGTACTTGTAAATTCGATCTACAGACTCCTGAAAGTTAAAAAAAACTGGTCACACTGTATTGGAAACTAAGTGTGGTCCTGTTCCAGCAAGTATACGGTTCCAGGTGACTACGCTGCATGAAATTCTTGTAGACTTTGAGCTGAGCATCTCTAACTTTTTAAATGATCCAATATGCACTTAACAATGCCCAACTAAAGGCTCTTGAAACAAGAAGTTGGACAGGTCACACTGTATCTAAAGCTAAACTTATCCACTGAGGAACGTGCTCCAGGAAGTATACGGTTCCATGTGAAAACATCATCTCTTGATTTCAGAGAAAATCTCATTTTTTCCTGTAGTTGTTCAGCTGAGCGTGAGCGAACATGTAAATGATCCAGTAAGTTCTCAGATATGACCAACTAAACCACATAAATCACTTTTAGCAACACTTTACGAGCTTTCAAATGCAATTTACAGACTTTCAAAGTGAGAAATCTACCTCATATCACAGCAATAACAGGTCACGCTGTATTTAAACTACACTTATTCACTGAGGATCCTTGAAAACCTGCTCCAGCAAGTATATTGTGTCAAGTAAACACATTTTATCTCCGGATTTCAAAGAAAATCTCAGTTTTTCTTGTAGATTTTCAGCCGTGACGCCCAAAAGTCCTAAAATGCTTTCATACATGTAACTAAAATTTGCAAATCAACAATTTATTTAGCTGCAAATGAGATCTACAGACTCCTAAAGTGAAAAATCAAACTCATATCACAGCACTAGCAGGTCACGCTGTGTTTAAAACTACGTTTATTCACTGAGGCTCCTTTGACAACCTGCTCCAGCAAGTATATTCTATCAAGTAAACACATTTTATCTCCTGATTTCAAAGAAAATCTCAGTTTTTCTTATAGATTTTCAGCTGTGATGTCAAAAGTCCTAAAATGCTTTCATACATAAAACAAAAACTTGTTATTTATTTAGCTGCAAATGCAATTCACAAACTCCTAAAGTGAAAAATCTGACTCATATCACCGCAACAACAGGTCACGCTGTGTTTAAAACTACATTTATTCACTGAGGACCCATTGATTTGGGCGAAAACACCTGATTTCAAAGAAAATCTCATCTTCTTTACTTGTAGATTCTCAGCTGAGCATCAGCGACTTTTCAAATGATCCGATAAGTGCTGAGATCTGCCAACGATCTGACGTTTTCTGCAGTAATTTACTTACTTGCAAATGCGACTTGCAGACTCCTGAGAGGAAAAATCTGCAGATCAACAATCAGATTAGCCAGTTTTACATGCACCAACATGTCAAACTGCATTTAAAACTAAGTTTATCCACTGATTATCCTTTTAAGACTTATTGTGGCAGGTTAAAATGCTTTATCTCCTTTATTTTTCTGCTACAGCATCAGCAAATTTCGAAACTTCTGAGACGCTCTCATCGGCCCAGAATGCAACCTTGTCGCGTTTAAGATTTCCAGCTACACTTTCTTTACTTGCACAAACGATTTACAAACTCCCGAGATGCAAAATCAGATCCACACGAAAAGCCAACTGGGAATGAAGTTAAACCTCTGCAAAGTCTGCTGCCGTCAGCCCGGCGTGAGGGCGAGGAGAGGGTTAAAAAGTCGGGGCCAGCACTCCTTTAATGCACGCACATCTCTCCCTGTCAAAAGCATCCTGTTAAAGTGGGCCAAGGCATGTGTACCGGTGTGTGTGTGTGTGTGTGTGTGTGTGTGCTGTACACAGCGGCTCAGGCTGCTGTAATGGAAAATGACACTTGCAATCTGTCTCGTGGCAATAACCCCTCTTCAGTGCTCTCGTCTCCAATCCACACACATACGACACTCGTGCACGCACACACTCGCTCTCTCGTGCACGCTCCACGTCTCTGTCACCGCGGCAGCAGCAGCCCCCGGGCCGTCCTTGTCACTGCACAGCTTTATTGCATCACTTTAACGTGACAACAAAAGAAGACATTGTGCATCGGGCCTGCCGTGTATAGAGAGAGAAGAGAAGAAGAAGAAAAAGGGGGGAATGGACCCACGCATTAACTAGACGGAGCAGCGGCGGCGGCGGCGGTGGAAGCAGCGGCAGCGTTCTCGAGTCATGACATTTTTCGTCTGCCTGTCAAAGCGATGACAGAGAGACAGACAGAGCAGCAAGACTCTCCTGACACACTAATGCTGTTTTGCATGTTGGAAGCCCGTTCAAACGGCGCCGAGCTGCGACTTTAACCTCCCCTTCCCCGCTCGTGCATGTGAGACTGATGGGTGAAGACTGTTATTTCTGATGCTATCATAGTCTTGGCCGCGCGTCGGCTTGCTTGATTGACAGTTGGCTTGGCATTAGAGTGGCTTCGCTTTGCCGGACGGCGGAGGCGGGACCCGCCTATTCCAGTTAACGCGAACACTGTTGACAAGCGCAAACAGACGCGCGACACACACTTCTCCCTCTGTTTATGTGTCTGTTTGAGTCTCGATATCCGTCTCCGTCTCTTTTTTGTCTTTTCTTCTCTTATGTGTGAATGTTTGTTCCATCTGTGCGTCGATCGGCGGGGCCTGAGACGGAGCGTGTTGTAAAAGTCTTAAGAATAGCTCACATTGTCCAGCGTGCTGCTCAAAGATAGGGGCGACAGACATGTGAGAACCATTAGACCAATGGCAACAACAGCACCAAACAGCGCTGGAATGCTCTGCTGACTAGCATGTGTGTGTTTTGTACGCGAGGGCGTGTGCCTTCGAGTGACCTGAGCCTTACGAGTCGCCGCGCTCCAATTATTCGCTCACGTCAACGCTGTAAATCTTTTTCCTTTTCCCAAGTTTTCCTGGCAAGATCGCGTTATTTTTATTTTTTTTTTCATTTTAGGCGAAGAGAAAAAGTTTGTCAATGTCTCGTCAATAGGACGCTGCGGGTTGGGTCGCGTTTAGATCACTTAGCCATCTGTGGCGAAGCAGAACTCGCAGAAATTACATGACGATATCAGAGTTAGAGAAAAAGGCTTCATTTTTTTGGGCCATTTTTATGACTTTGTCTGACAGAAGCAAAATAGACACAAAGGGGTTAAAAAAAAAAAAAAAAAAGCGGGAAACGACATGCAGCGAAAGTCCAGCTGGCGGGAAGTCGAACTGCGGCCGCTTCGAGGAGCGTCTTGATTGAATAAAAGCAAAAATTTGCTGGAGAGACACTCGCGGCTCTTCAGCAATTTCACACATTTTACTTGTCGCGCTGCAAAAACGGAAGAGCTTTCCAAAGTTTAAATCAATAACCCCGAGGATGTCGTCGTCGTCGTGGCGTCGGGTTATCTCGCCTCGAGACTTTACAACTTTGTAATGAAAGGCGCTTTTGAGTTGAGAGAGACTATTTGCAGGATGAAGTTTTGTTTTGTTGTTTTTTTTTTTTGGAACAATTAACCCTTTAAACTCCAAGCAGCTTTTTTCGGGGCGTTTTTCAGTCCGTTTTTATTCACTTTTTGCTCGTTTTTCACTGCAAGATAAAGTCCTGCACCTCTATGGAAGCCGAACAACCACGACTAGAAGGAGGGAGAACTCAGAAATGGGTTCTGGAAAGTATAGAAAAGTTATAACTTTCATCTTTTATCTAGCTTCCACAGTTGTCTCCTGTTTTCTCCATGTAAACACTGCCTGCAGTTCAGCTGAAAAGCCCTTGTAACTGATCACAGAGTCATTAATGGCTTCTTGGTTGAGCCAAGAAGTGCAGATGTATTAGTTTTTAGTTTTTTTTAGACTCTAGTTGGTGCAAATACTCTATTATTGGCGAAATTTCCAATGGAGTCACATAGAATAAAGTAATGAAATATCCCAATTTTAAGATTATTTTCTCTCATGTCATGGATGAGTAGTTTGAGGACCGTCGGAAAGTAAAAAATCCACAGATTTTTTCAGTTTTTACAGTTTCTGGCTCTGATAAACAGAATAATTTTGGCAAATTTTCTAAGACAATATGTCGGCAGGTTTTAAAAATTGCACTTAATCACGGTCACTAATTTGATTATCAATTTATTGATTTGAGAATTTATTTTATTTCTTTTTTTTTTAAACATTTGGAGAAAAACAACTCCTCTGATCCCAGCTTCTTAAACTTTAATATTTTTATTTTTCTTTATTCCTCTATGACAGAAAACTTTTCATCTTTCAAACACGGATCGATTGTTTTTTTTTTGTCATTTTCCGACATTTAATCGACAAAAACACCTTCGACAGATTAAAATAATTGTCAGTTGTCGCTCTGGTGATGTTGACAAAAAGTAAAGAAAGTCCAGACTGCTTTGAGTTTGGCCGTTTTAAATTTGTCTTTTTTTAAATTACCGGGATTTTTATTAATTATGACACCAGCGTGAACATTTTGGGATTTCGTTAAGTGCACTGGGCAACACCTCTGATTTCGATTTCACCTTTATTTTTTTTTTCTTCCAAAAACCGCTTTAGCATCTCTGCTTCAACTCGCTCGCCGAGCGCCAGCTGGAGCCGGGATCCACTCGAAACCGCTCATTCGGATTCAGCGCGTCCTAACCATGACTGGCATCTTCCAAAAACAATGATTAAGGCTTTACGGGTGGAGATATTTAATAAACCCAGCGACTAATATATGCTCCGGATGTTTATCGAATCTTCTTATTGTTTATTAAATCAATTCTGCGCTAATGCCGTCTTTCATATCTTTACGAGGACGAGTTAATTGCATCAATTCTGGGTATGTTTGCATCAACTTTGGTTATAAATATCACTTTTCAGACACTGGTCCTTGTGTCAGCACTTATTTTTTTTTCCTGAACATTCCTGTCTGTGTTTGAGCCCCTCTCCCGCCTCCTCCTCCTCCGTCCTCCTCCTCCTCCTCCTCCTCCGACAAGACACCCATGACTCTTTGAGTGGGCTAATTGTCTTAACAACGTTTGGCTCAGCGGCGACTGCAGACTACAGCGGGGGTATCATAACCTTGGAAATAACGTCGTTAGTGTAATTCAACAAACCGACAAACTGGACGAGGAGGGCGTGATCTGCGGTAAACTGGGGCAAAAAAGAAAAACAGAAAAAAAAGCTGGCGGGTTACAAAGGGGGCTACAAATCCGAGCGTCGGCCTGTGTTTTCACAGCGTAAAGCGATACGGCGGCGGGGCTGGGAGGCACATAGAGGGCTCAATGTTAAAGAGTTGGGTGTGTGCGCTTTTGGGCGTAAAAGAGTGTGTCAGACGCACCGGCATGACCTCAAGAAACAAGTGTCCAGTGTCCGACCATCACAAGACTAGTCTGGTGCGGCGAAGAAAAACAAACGTAGGTTCAATTTGAAAGATAAAGATAGATGAAAACAATCCAGTCGAACTGTTGCATCCGCCGCCGCGAAGCCCACTACCCACCATCTGACACACAAGACAAGACAGAACTCACATCTAAAAAGGAGCCTTAAATAGCGCCGTTACACACCACTTATCCGCCGCCGATCAATGATATTCATAGTTAATCATCATTTTACTCACAAATTTTTTTTTTTCAGCGAACAAGGATCCACGTTCTAAATTTAAGCAACTGTCAGGCGGAAAAAAAGGGCTGTGAGCGTAGGAGGAGGGAGGAGGGCCGCTGCCAGAGAAAACGGTGACGCATGCAGACACCAAACACACACACATGCATGAACGCTAGATCTGAGATGTACAAAGTTTTTTTTTTTCTGTTGCGGTAACACCTTAAAAAAAAATGAAGCAGGGAGGAGATGAAACTCCTGACAGGACGCTACGGACGCCGCAGGATGGATGGTTTGGAGAAAAGAGAAGGAACAAGTGAGCAGGGTAGAGGAGAGTCTGGCAAACGGAGCTACAGCCCGAGCCAACAGAAACCAACCTCAGTGGTTTTATGCTGTTTTTATACCAACGCCTGACTCATATATTGGTTGTTATTGGGCGATATTGGCCTATAGCATATATATATATCAATATGTATTAAAATTAAAACTTTTTTTTTCGTGGGAGGTGCGTGGGATGATTCATAAACGATGTCATAGTTCGTCCAGCTCCAGCGACACCACTGCAGCACATGTAGCGCTACATCAGTGGTGGTGCGGAGTCAAGTGGTGTCTTCCCAGTGAGCTGCTAACTGCTTTGTGGAATGCATGGCTGGAATCTTAATGCACAATGACCTCAACCTTTCCAACACAACTCTAGCATACTATATATATGTATATATGTATATACATCCGGCTAAACCTGATCTTAGTGTCTGTTGTCGAGCAGATGTTGCAGATTTAAAAATATTCCTAATAAATGCAGCATAATAAAAGACAGCTGTCACATTACGCCATATAAGAAAGCTAGCTTGAACACATTTGCGCTGCCCAGAGGTCTTTAACTGACACATACGTCTTTGTCATGGTGCCCCTTTTTTAGCTAAATCTGGTGAAGATGTACATAAACTGTGTTTTTCTTTCCACTCACATTAGCTCGCCTTCGATGCTGCAAAAACACCGTAAAGCTACTCTAAGCTGCTCAAGTTATAATATTGAAGTAATAACAATATGGAAAGTCCACGACAGAATTGGTTCCTTACATTTGTTATGAAATAAAAACCCTGGAAGTCCGTCTTCGTTACACGGCAAGTCCTCTAGCGTCTAAAATAAGTGTAAAATTTGCAGCGCATCCATTAATTTTAGACAAAATTGGAGCGTTCACTGAACCTTGGATCTCGACGTATGAATAAAGACTTACATAAGGCACTTTAAAACAGTATTTAGTGAATAAATGTGTCATCATAAGCAAAAGAATCCTGAACCTTGAATAAGAAACAAAGCATTACTTTATAAAGCATCACCAACGAGTAAAAACAAAAATCATTTCCAGAGCCGTATCTCCTGAATGTTAAAGTTCAGCTCAGCCTTTTGAACTCCCAGTTTATGATTTTCCGTCAAATATTTGACATCCCCAAACCCCGGGCTTACCATAACCCCCGGCGACATCTTCGGGGTTATTTTCTTTGACTTTAGGAAGCTCATCAAAGAGCCGCGGGAGACAACACAGGCGGCGTCTCGGGTAAATTGACCCCTTAACTAATTAAAATCTCCAAAATAGCGCCTCGGATCTCGAGGAACCGACGTCTCCGCCGCAATAAATAACAGAAAGCGGCGAGTAAGTCTTTAGCAACCTTGACAGTGTATTAATGATCACTGCAGCACACGGCGGCTGACTTTTATCGCCACCGACTGCGATGTTTTGGAGCGGCTGCAGAAGCACACACCTGGGTTAGAGACAAGACTGGCATACAACAGCTGATTTGCTTTGTCAGTATTACAATGAGCCAAGAGGCCAAGTGTTGGTGTGTGCGTACGCGCTCGTGTCGTGTGTGTGTGTGTGTTTGTGCGCACGCTTTGCATCTGCGTATGTTTGGATGTTTGAATATGTGTGTGTGTGCGTACGTGTGAGTTTGTGTGTAGGTGACAACTCCAGCCCCAAACTGACTGGCATCTGGCGGTGGCAGTTGTTTTAACAGCTGAGCTGACAGCATTAATCCGAACGCACCCAAATCAAAAGGAGACAACACCTGTTCACTGCTCCTGAGCCCAGCCGAGGAAGAGACGCGAAAGGGGGAGGGAGGGAGAGAGGGAGGAAGACGAAGTATGAATGGAGGCAGGGAGTGAAAGAGATGGAGGGGGAGTGATTAGAAGCAGGTGGGGAGAGTGACAAAGGGAGGTAGAAGGGAGAGAGAGAGAGATGAGGGGAGGATGAGGTAGAAATGAAAAAAGAGAAAAGACGATGAGAGCGGGCACGCTGCCAGGCAACACACACACGGCGCTCTTTCCCCTGAGCGAAGCGGAAAAGGGCAGTGGGCCAAACGAGGAGGGAGGGAGGGGTGGAGGTGGAGGGGTAGATGGATGGATGGAGGGAAGGATGGAGGAGGAGGAGGAGGGATCTATCCAGAGGAGCATCGGCGAGGAGCAAGAATGCAAGAGATGCTTGTCTCCCAACATCTGGCTCAAATAGAGGGCCGGGTCGCGGCGTGGTCTCGGGTCGCGACCCCCGAGGCCGACAACACAGACGCCACCGCTTCACGAGCAGGACCTGAACTCTGACCAGGCAGCCGGGGGTTAATTAATAAAGACTTCAAAGAGCGAGGCGGGCGTGAGTGACGGGCCGCGCTGAATGGAAGGGTTGGCTTGTTAGATGACTACCTGACACGCTCAGGCTGCCTCGTTGCTCTCCGGGTGACTTAAGTGGCAAAACTACACAGAATTCACACCACTTCTGTCCTGTCTGTGGGTGGTGATTACGTGGATTGTTCCCCCGAAGCTCCTCCGTCGGGTCAAACCGGCCTGCTGCTGCTGTACAGTGAACACTCTGTGCTGTATATGCGTGTATTTTTTTTTTTTAACCAGACAGTCTAACAAGAAGCCAATCCGACGCCTCCAATCAAGCTGTTAAAGCCCCTTTACATCCATGTCAGGCCTTAAATCCTGCACTGGACGCTGCTGACATGAGGTTTCGCATGTGTGTTGGAGCTGAGATGTAAAAATTGCACTAAGCAGATTGTGCTACTTTGTGCACAAGCCTACATGGATTATATACAAGGAGGGAAACTTGGGGAGTGCGGCGTCTTTCATACATGTATATTAACATGCGGCGCGCAGAATGCAAGGCACAGATGCAGATTTGCCTACACATACGTATAAATAGTATATAAAAATAGTAGTTCGTACTGTAAGTACTTGAATCTCTTGGAAAAAAAAAAACAGTCACGGCTAATACGCTCTATCACAGGGCTTACTTACAGTCTATTTAAAGTGCATTATAGCCTACAGTAAGCTTACATGCTGCCATGAAGGTGCCATGAAAGTGCAGACGTGCACCTGCACCGCTTATATAGGTCACATAAACATAAGCAAATGCATGCACATACATAGATTACTGAAGATGCATATATGCATCATAATAGGTGAAGTCAATCTCACTTTTATCTGGAGATTCCAGGAATTTTTTATTTTTTTGCATGAATGTGATTATCTCGCGAGGCCTCGTATTTGCTTGTAATGTAGAAAGCATCTCTTTAAAACTCTACTTTCTGATTCCTGGAATATAAATGAACACATAAGGTTTTGTACAGGTTCATCATATGTTTATAAATGTGTAGAAGGAAGTGAAGTAATTAACCGAGAGTCAGCTGAACATGCAACAATTCTACTGAAGCCAAGCGCACAATACGGACTAATAGATGATGGTTTAAATAGAGGTTTTTTCTAAAGTCAAACTGTTCCAGGAAACTTTCAGGGAACCGATTAGGAACCAAACTGACCCCACGAGACGAAACACTGAAAGAAAAACTCACAAACACGCGTGGCGGCATTAAACGGCACCAAACTCGTGATAAACTTCCGCACATTATTTTAAAGTTAACTCCGAGATGCCTTCGTGCCACGCGCTCGCTATAAAATTTGCATGTTAATGGAAACGTCTGGAAACCTTGCAGCAGAGTGATACCTTTTTATATTTCGTTATGGCATCGTGTCAAGATGAAAAAAAAAAAAATAGAGAAAAAAAAAAAGAAAATCAAGCATTTCATTCCAAATATGCGACATCCACCTACTCACAAAAGTAACTGCTGGTATGTCGGTAAAC
>NW_007579264.1:0-32940 GCF_000690725.1 Stegastes partitus
CACACACACACACACACATATATGCACACAAACAGACAAACTCAGGGTTTGCCGTAGGGATGCAAACCATGACTGTATAGTGATCTATGCCATCTGTCTGAGGAGGTATGGATAGGCATCAGACGAAACCTAACACACACACACAATCCTTCCATCATTGGCCAACAGGGGAGGCAATATTAAGCTGAATTGCCCCACTGTGTGTGTGTGTGTGTGTGCGCGCGTATGTGTGTGTCTATACAGTTTTTCCAGTGTTTCAAAATGGCCAGTGCATAACACCCCCCTTAATCAGCTTAACAGCCAGTCAGGGGATTTGACTAATCCACAACACAAGCATGGGAAGAAGCCCACTGAGTGTGTGTGTGTGTGGGTGTGTGTCTGTCTGCGTGAGTGGTCTGTCTGACAGCGTGTGTAAGTTAAATCAACCTCGACAGTCTTGGACAGCGCTTTCTCTAAGCGCTGAGCATTACAAGAATCATCTGAGACTACTTTCAAATAGCAACGGATGGGTGCGGACGTCCTTCATGTGCGGGCGCATCGCTGGGCGGGTAAAGGTTCATTCCCATCTTTATTAGCAGGTTAACACTTGTCATAATTCCAGCGAATGAGTGACGGTGCGTAATGACTCCCTACTTCTAGATTAAGCAGTCATCAATCGTGCATCCTTTATTATTTTTTTTCTTCATCTTTCTTTCACTGCTCGGTAAGATTTAGTTTGGTCACCACCGATGATTCACAGGAACCTTCAGGGAGGCGTGGGCACGTGCAAGTGCACGCAAACCCCCCCCTGAGGGAAGTATCAGTGCTTTGAAGCCTAACAGTGTGTAACAGCCTCCCTCTGTCATCTAATAGTTGCCTATGACAGCCTCTGTCACACAAGAAACTGTAAACACACACACATACACAAAAACTCAGTGGGGAAAAAGATGCACGATACCAAACGTGTACGTGACTGGTACGTATGTCCTTACGCAGCAAACTCTTATCTCCACATTCCAAGAGACATCACTGGCATGCCGAAAATGGCTGTAGGAAAATGGTGGAGATGGAGATAGCGGATAAAGTGAGAGCTGAGAGCAGAGGCTGGGCAGTAACGCACGAGTTAAAGGCTGTATCTGCTGATGGCTGCTGATCTTAATCTGACTGCCAGTGAGAATGTGCAGTGAATCCAGGGAGAAGAGTGCAAAGGGATATGTTCCATCAAACAAAGGATGAGACCCAGAACAGCAGGCGATAACATGAGACACTATCGCTGCATCCACCTTGAGGTCACATCGGCGCTCTCTTCAGCTGCAACTCTCTCGGGCAGAGGAGGGGAGGGCTAGGGAGAGGCTTTATGAGGCGTGTGCACAAGATACAGTGATGCAGTGGAAGGAGTGCCAGGTACATGCAGATGAAATCCACTTTAATGGACAGACCGCGCGACTATGTACAAAATGTGCAGGTTTGTGTTCTGACCCTCTGACAATGCATGTCCTATATTTTAGCGGCATATTTCTCATCTAGGTTAAAGCTCTTGCTGCTTTTTTTCTTGTGGAACAACAGGATTTACTGCCAAACTATTGAATTACTGCTGAAATTATGATTGACAGAAAAAAATAATGAACAATTTTGGGTTGTCAAAGTTTTTTTTATGGAGGAAACAAAAATCAATTCCATTTGTTCCTGCTTCTCAAATGTGAAGATTTTCAGCTCTGGGAAACTATACACCCCCCTCATTTTTTTCCACATTTAATAGACTTAAATGATTAACTAAAAAAGCAGAAGTTGTCACATTAAAGGACAGGGAAAATAATCATTAGTTGCAGCCTTGAATAGTATTATTAAAGGTTTATAGAACATACGTAAATACACTGATCTGTAAAAACCTGCCTCTATTTACTAAGAAACAGTGAGGTTTGTAAAAATATGAACGCTATGGTGATCTTGGAGGTAGAATGTGTAGGTCATAATCAGACAACGGCATGTGAGTCAGAAAGGTGCAGCCTATGCAGCAACTGCAATCACCCCTCCTTTTCCTGTGCAGCCTCTACTTCGCCCTTCTCTCCCACCCACTGCTCCAGAGGTGTAACTCATTCTTGTGTCGGCTAATGTGTGTGCATGTATGTGTGCACATTATGGAAAGGTGGCCTTGCAGTGTGATGACCGCTGTAGAGGTAGCAGCTTAAAGAGCCCACGGCACTGACAGGTCTGCCAATGAAATATGGCGATCATTTCGGCCAGGCGGCAGTCTGTCACAACAACCCTTGCAGATGCCAAGCCTGGGTCTGTGAGGAACAGTTACAACGTACGTATGAGAAGATCAGAGCCCCACCCAACCTGACCCTTACCCGATGGAGAATATAGCCTTGCTGTAAATAAAAATAGGGAGTTTATGAGTATCATTTCACTGCTACAGTCTACTCTGTGACTTTTTCCCACACTGAAGACCCCGTTCAGCCAGCTCGTTGAAATCTTCCACACTTGCATTTCCACACCCACCCAGACATGCGTCTGAATGCTGCAGAGTCATTGGAGGAAACAGGAGAGAGAAACTGGGCCAAGCTGCATGAAGAGGCTCCCAGTGAGGACGACAACTCAACACCTCAGCACAACAAACCACCACAACAGAGTCCTGTTGGACAGCACAGGAACAGCACAAGGGACTCGACTGAGAAAAAGACGCCTTTTTTCTTCCCTCACTCCGTTTCTCTGCAGCATTGCTCGGTCTTTAACTGCTTTTACATGTGGCTGCTTTTATGATAACAAAGTAAACCTGCTCTCCTGAGGTAGGCCAACAAGAGTAGCAAGTAAATACAAAGTTTTTCCTGCTACTACTCTGCTTTGTGATGGTGACTTCTGCACTAAGCAGCCATCCTGTGTGCATGATCAGGGTGAGTAGTAACTCACTTGCTACAACTGTATTGAATCAAGCACCAGTTTTAACTAACTTTTCAGTGCATTTTCAGATTATTTCTGCCACATGAAGGCATAATGAGATGTATGCAGCACCAAGCAGATTGCATCATTCAATCTATAAACTAAACAGACAGCTTTTTTTTTTTCTTCCCCCTGACAGCTAATAAATACGCTTGTTCTACTGCTTTAGTTTGTGAATAGTTTAAATTGCAGCTACTCCAGTGTCTGTCTCTGGTTTTGAAATATCAAGACTGGTTCCTTCATATTAATAGTGTGAGGGCTGGCCACAGAAATTTGCAGACAAAGGGATGTTTTTGAAGACGCGTCATACAACATAAGTAAATGACACAGTGACTAATCAGCACGTCGTGCCTGCAACTTGTGAGACAGGAATATCATGAATCATTAGATTTGGCATTAAAAAAAAATCCTTATGTGATAAAAACAGATGTTTGTTGTTAAAGGAGAATGAATGAGGACTCAGGTCATTGTTCAGTTCACTACACGGTTAGGTTAAAGCCCACTCTCTATGCAGGCTTCCTCATTAGAGATTAGCCCTTTAATGAATATTTTGGGGCTTCTAGACGTAGCAAGTAAAGCAGGAAAATGAGATTATAGAAAATGCATAAGTCAGGTCATTCATTTCAGCAGGCTTAAAATGAGAGTGAAACAGATTACACTAATCAGTGTCTGCAAGCTAGTTGGACAAACTCAGTGCATTCTCATTATTTAGATTAATACTTCTCCTAATTTAAATACTACATTCTTGCAAGAAAACCTTAGTAAATGATGTGAGAATAAAGCAACTGTTACAAATTGCATTTTTTGCGAATTTAAAGATGTACTGTGATGCCAATACATTATGCTAATGCAGCTGGATGAGTGAAGCAGGGTTTAGAATTAGAGCACTATGTGTTTTGTAATTCCTCTAACAGGATGAGCTGCAGCACAGGCAGCGAGAGCGATACTGAGAGTATCACTGAAGAAAAAAAAAAAGAAAAAGCTCAAGGACAGGAACTTACAGACCTGCCAGCAGTATAAAAAGAGAGCACTTTTCACACCTCTTTCAGCCTGGTGTTCTGTGACAGTCTGGAGTCAGTCAAATGTCAGTGAAAGATACAAAACCAGAAAAGTGGACTGGTTTTCATTTTTACTTTTTGATAACTAACTTAGAGCTGCTTAATTTATTATTATTTCTTACACAAATGTATGCAACTTATGCAGATTTCTGCACACCAAGCAGCACACCCTGTGCTGGCAGGTGTGTGATTTGGTGTATGCTCAGGGAGTGGTTGGGATATATCAGACTGAATTAATCTCCCTGCAGCAGAGTAAATCAGGGTCAGTTTGAGCTCAATGGCTAAATGTCACTCAGCCCTTGTATAGCTTAGTGTTACAGACTACATGTTTCCACAGTACCCTCAAGTAAGCCCCAAGCAAATCTTCACATTACTTGGAAAGTAAAAAGTAGAACACCACTCCGAAGGGGAATTGATCAAAATGCCTGTTTTCTAACAGAATTCTCAGAGATGAGAGAGAGGATACTTTGAGGATGTGTTTGTAAACCACTGCAGGCTAAGCAACACTCACCTGAGGTCAGCCCGAGGACGCCCTAATACACAATGAACACAGCCCTTGTGTTGCTCAAATACACAAACACATACACTCTGTTGTTTTGCGTTCTCACACATACTTGCCTGCTTAGCAAGCATGATATGTTGCCCACATGATGGTCCCTACAGCTCAAATTTCGTGAACTCACTCAGAGTCTGATGGTGACCACAGTGAATTAAGGACAGACGATCAGCCACGCTGCTGGCTGCAGTGTGAGTCACACCAGGGTAAGTTCTGCTAACATGCCAGTGGCTGAGCCAGCTGAGTGTTAGTGTTGCCTACCCAACTGGACAAATCCTGAATTGGTAAAACCACTGCATTGGTTCACCAGGGTTACTTTTGTCACTGTATGACAATGGAAAATCTATAAAAGCACACATACTGGTTTATATAACTATCTTAATTGTGTCATATATCCCCTTTGAATAACTCCAACTTATCAGTGGAGAAAATTTCTTCCATCATGACACATTTCTAGAGTTGTAAAATCCCACTTAAAAAGGAGTAAAACCTGCTGAGCAGCATTTTGGCATCTGATGAGCCCTCACACTCATAGATGTATTATTCAAACAGGACATTCGAGTTCACATTTAATATTTTTCATATATTTCAGTACCTGCAACAACATGTTCACACCCACACACTCTCTTGCTTTTTTTGATACACTGCTGCTGTCAGTTTTAACTCAGCATTAATGATCCAGAATACACTTTAATTCAGGAGGCCTGTGTTCAAACCTCAATGAAAGCAAGTAAACATATTTTGGAATATGTATGAGCAAGACGCTGAATAGAGTGTTACTGCTTAGTAGCTGACCCTGAGGTTTGACCTCTCAGAGGACGAGAGACTGTTATGAGACAAACTTCTGAAACTACCACACTATCACATCTAAAAGTCCAGGCTCTGTGGCCACATCCCAATGGTCAAGTGTTCCTTTCTCAGGCTTTCTGCCCTTTGACACAATTGGAGTCTGCTGTCTAGTGATCTTCAAACACATGATAGAAAACAAAGCTATCTGTAGTCAGGAATGGACAGCCCTGATACCAAGAGAATACGCCTCTCCAAAGAGTGGAGAGTGGAACACAAGGTTGATGACTCTACACAGCATGTGTGTCCTAGTTTGTATTTGATGTGATGCGTGTTTGTCAGAGAGAGGACATGTCGGAATCAGTGCAACACAATAGAGTACTGCAGTGTGGGTGGCCACACCCTTTCCTCCAAGCTCCCCTCCACAGCCTCCTCTCCAGCCCCTCAAAACTGCCTTGACAAGATTTAAAAGGAAAGGGACAGAGGCAGGGGAAGGGAGGGAATGGACAAACCAGGAATAAAATGCCTGATATATAAAAAAAACTGAGGTGAAGGGAAAAACACGTGGGAAGGAAAAGAAAAAAACAGATATGTATAAATGCAAGACAAAGCGAGAGGTTTGACAGATTATCAGCTCTAGCGGAAACGTGACAGAGAATGGAAAAGAGACACAGTGAGCAGGACCGAGTAGACTGAGGGGAGGGAAGTGTGGGGGGTAAAAAAACAAAATGGGGGCACAGTAACCGTCTAAGAGGAGACAGATAAATACTGAGGAATTTAGAGGGTGGAAAACAGAGAAAACGCAGTGCTGGGCTAAGCATTGTGTAGCTGAATTATTGATGCTCCCTTTGAGTTAAAGGGTGAGAAGAGGGAGCACTTTCACACAGTGGAACCCCTGCATCATAAACATGCAAGCTCACATATGCAGAGCTGTCAGGAAAATATACAAGGATGGTCCCTCTTGACAACAGGCTTGAGAGTTGTGAGCAGGTCCCTCGAGAGACTCTGAGACTAGCAGGGAAGCGAAGAGGTCAAGGTTCACAGTAGACCAGAAGGAGACATGTGGCCCACACCTGTTCTAAACTGCCCTCAGTAGACTCACACGGGCAGATCATCGGGAGTCAGACACAAGGTACATCAGACAAGGGAGATGGTCGTTAGTGCCATTTATTGTTTGACAATTCTCACTAGTTTGAAAGACTACACTGAGCGCTCTTCTAGCTTTGCTTTATCCTTTCCCTGCTCGTGTTTTTTCTCCCTCCCTGCCTGGCTCCCTTTCTTATCTGCGGAGGAAGCCTGTTTGATCTAGCAGAGTCCTGCTGTTCTGCCTCTCCAGCTCCCAGACATCAGGCGTACACTCCTCTCTCACTCACTAGAGACGAGAGCTCCCTCATTTTCTCTCTATACTCCTTCACAAAAAAAAAGGGAATCACAGACTCTCCCTCCCATCCTTGTTAGAAATCAGACACATTCTCCCTCTTGTACCAGAGACAACAAAATAATTCATTAATTCAAAATGGATGATGTAGAGGCAGCACTGAGGCCAGCTGTGCTGTGTGCATATGGGCCATGTAGAATGTGAGCTATGTCAGCGATGTATTTCATTCAGAGGACAGTGGCCATCATTGTCATCTCCAGCAAAGCAGGACACAATGGAGAGGGATACAGCCAGGGACCTGACTCACACATACTGTAAGCCTTCCTGGCTGTTTTCGGTAAACAAAGGCGCTGAAAACAATGGCCAGTAAGTGTCAACGTGCTGTGTGGAGATACAATAGCTGTTTTACTACACCAAAAAACATCACTGCCAGGCTGGTTTTCTTTGGCAGTGTGTTTCTTGCCCATCTTAACCCATGAACTACTGTTTTTTTTAATATCTAGTATTTTTCTCTACAGTATGTCATCTGCTGCTCTCACATGAGGAGATAAGAGTCAGTTAATAAAAAAACATTGTCATGTTGTTGTTATTCAAACATGGAAGACAATCAAGATGCGAATGCAGACTCTGCGACAAGAATGACTTTGTTTATTTTTGATATTAAAGTTACAACCACTAAGATCACATGTTGTTGTAATGCTGTACTAATATTCATTGTTTTGTTTATTACATCTTGTTTCCATGGTTACTTGCCGAATCTGTTTTTTTCCCCCTCAATATTCAGATAGAGTACCAAGAATTCACAGAAAACCACAAACGCACATATTGCATATGATGCTGAAACCTGAGTTCAGTGTGTGCATATATTGTGGAAGGTGTGATTCCAATAGAAGAGTGTCAGGTAATGGTTTAGCAGCACAGAACAGCCAGTCAAGGTGTGTTTGGTGGCTGCACAGATTGAAACAAGCATCAATTTGAATGGAACTCTTGAACCTAAAATGACTAAAACACTTTACTCAGTAAGCACAGATGATGGGAAATTAACCGTGACATCTAAAAAGTACTTGTTTAAAGGCACTGACAATTTCTCCAAATAGGACATTTTCACAATTTCTATAGTCAACAGTACAATAAATGTGCAACGCAAAAGAGATCCCTATGTTTCCTGATGGTTTACATTCATGCTCGGACCCAGCAGTCGGAATCCACCATTCCAGACTGGGAAACTCTCTTCTCCGCATTCCTGAGAGGGAATACCATCAGCACATGACAAGAGCCCCACTCACATTCAGCCACTTAGCCTGCTGCCTCCCACTACAACCTTTACACACAGAGAATGCCTGTGTGTATGCGCACATGTGTCATGGACAGCAACCTTTAACACGCAACGCTGCCCTCAGACAGAAAGAAATCACAGAGAGGGGAAGAGAGAGGCAAGATTCTGGGAAAAAAAGAAGAGTGATGGGTGTGTGTGTGTGTGTGTGTGTGTGTGTGGGGAGGGGGGGTCACAGAACATGCTTGTGTCAAGCTGCTATGCCACAAATGTGATGAAGTGATTGATGGGAAGATTCTTTGTGCTAAAGAACTTCCCCCTCTCAACAGTCTTCTTCTTTTCTTTGTCTAATTCTCCATCACTCCAATAAGTGAGGCTCGTCTTTGCTCATTTCCGAGAAAAACCTCTTGGTCTCGACTTTCAGCTCAGCACAGGTCCAGACAGAAGTCTACGTCCTACTTCCTTTCCTTAGACGTATTGTAGCACAAAATATACTATCTGTAGGAAAAGTACCCACCAGCCCCACTCCAACCCCCTGTCCTGCATGGGCCACTGCACAACAGGAATGAGAATGTGTGTGTGCATGTATGAAGGGTGGGATGTTCCCATTTCCACTCTGTTTGAAGCACATGGACTGAGTCGGAATGTGAGGGGGGAGGAGGGCAGCAGAAGGAGGGTCAGGGGATAGGCGAAGGCGGTAATCTGAGAGGGGTATCCCACAGTGCAGGCTAGCACATGGTCTTTACACTCGACTGTGGGCCCAGCGCACAACGAGAGCGACACTGACAGAAAAGGTTTGCCTATCAATCACATGCTTGAATAGAGCAATACAACAGGCTGGTGGGAGAACTACGTATGACAGCAAGGGCTTCATCCATTGAAAAATACGTTAGTCTGGTCCTCACCTGCAGAAAGCACACAATTATACCTCAACTCAATATGCTAATGCATTGAGCATAAAGGAAAGTATTACACTTTTGAAATTATTTGTTGTTGATGATGATTGATCACTGCTGAACTGTGATTCATTAAAAGTTCTTCTAAACTCTCCGCTGCCATCTTGTTCAATTACAATGCTTTGGCCCTGTCCTGTTTGGTGAGATGCTCACGAATATAAGCCAGAGGAGGAAAAAAAAGTGACACTGCATCGACTTTGATTACTTTACTTCCCTGTTCACACCAGGCATTAAGATGTGTCTTGGGTAATCCAATCACAAGCGTACAGCTCTAAGTGCATCAGTTCACGCCTGCCACTAGAATCTTCACGTGTATAGAGTGACCACTTGTGATTGGATCTCACTTTGCCGCTCTACAGGCCAATTAACGCATACATTAAATGAAGTCAAAATTCTGAAAATGTGACAGTACTTACAGACAAACAAAACCCAGAATGCAAACGATGTTACAGAGAATCCGGAACAACATTCTCAACATTCTTTAGGCACTTCAAAGTTAGACAGCTGCACCTGCACGCTGAATTCAAGATGAGCGAGTCACTTCGTTTATTTTACATCAGCAACATGTCAAAACAGCTAGCTTGTTTAGGCTAGCACAATGAACAATTCAACCAATAAAGTGAGCTGGCCACTGTTCATAACATTAGCAGGCTACTGTTCAGTTCATTGTTTTGTGTGAAGCAGGTTTTTTTATGAAATAGATGTTTATTTGGAAATACATCTATATGATTCATTATTTCGGCCTCAAATTTAGTGTTTGGAATTGTGGAAATTCAGTGTTATTCAGTGGTGTAATGAACTGATCCGTATGGAACCATTATAGAGTGAAATACAGTTTTACTGCCACTTTTAAAGCAACTGCAACTACACTCAGAGAACAGAGTCTTTTCCACCAAGACCTGATCTCAGAGTTTAAAAGAAATTGCTTGATCCATGCTTAATAGTTCTTGCATAGTCCTGATTACAGACAAACAGGCAAAGTGAAAGACAAACGTCATTGAAAGCATATCTAAATCCCAATGCAGGGTTGCAGTGACATGATTCAAAGCACTTGTGTTTTCACATGAATGGGGGAATGCTAAAAGCAGTTTACAGAGACAGTATCTCTCTCTTTTGTTTTTTCTTTCTTTTTTTTTTTTGGTTGATCCGTGACCTGCGACCTGTGATCCATTGCTCTCCACTATTACATTTTTGGCATTTGTAACCTTACTACAGTACCCCACATTAATCTAAAATGACACACGAATAGCAACGAGGTTGGATCAAAGTAGAGTAAAACGAACTGCAATGAACCTTGAAAGGAAAATATTTCATAAATATGCCTAGCCCTTTTTCAACAAATCATGCTGTGCCCAGACATTAAAATACTTTGTAGACCACAAACGCCGGCACACAAGAGGCATGTTGATTCAAATCCTCTGAATCAACACGTCTCTAACGCTGTGTCAACAAATAATGAACATCTTTAGCTTGACAGTGATATGATTTATTGCAGGGCTTAGTGTTAAATGACATTACGTTGTACAGGCATCCTGTACAACCAGTTACCTGGCGTATGTGATTATTGTTAGTGTCATCTTTGCTATGTGGATCATGTCAAAACTGCTACCCGAGTTCAATGGATGGATGGATGGATGGATGGATGGGTGGTTGAAGTGTATCATGCAGCAGCACAGCAAAGAGCCACTCTCTACTTATGTGTTTGCACAACAAGTTCAGAGGATATGACGGTACATATTCCACAGCCTGAGGACACACTTAAACATGCATGAGTGAAGAGCACATTTAAGTATGTTTTTCACACATACACTCATACACACACAGAGACACACCATTGCCCCCTGCTCTTATTGAGTGAGAGACACAACAAGACATAGAGGCAGCTAACAGGCGGCTGCCAAGAGGTAAACACCAGACCTCAGGTATCCGTCTCTGCCTCTAACAGCTTAAGCACAATGTGAGCTGCAGGTTAACCACATTTTCAGGGTGGATTCATTCACACCAGGCATGACACGAGCGCCAACTTGTCAGTCCAACACAACTACATAAATGCATGTAGGGAGGTCAGCAATCAGACATGCTCATACCACCATACCCTCCAGCACTTACTGCGATGAGGCTGCAGACAAGTGTATTAATAACGCAGGTCTTCTGAATGAGAATTTAGCCCACGTTTGACCACACTCATGAGAAACTGCCGTCACCCTCCAACGTCTTGTTCACAGAAACTCACATCCTGCAAACAACTCCACACACGTGTACACTGTGAGCTTTGCCAGTGGGTTGCTCTTTTTAGAGACGTTTAAATGTGTAGATGTCAAGCATCACTTTTAGATTAACTTGTTTACCACAACAGCACACTGCCAGACCCATGTTTAACTTAACTTGGGAGGATGGTCATGAGAGAGCGCTAAAAACCTGTTTAGATCAACCACAATTTCAGATTTTAATCATCATTGCGGCATCAGGTAGAATTACATTTAGTCTTTCTTGCTTCTGCACACAAGCAGCAAAGCTTTCTTTTCTGTAGATAAGATGTCCAACATGGATGGGTAAAAAGTTGAAGCTTGATCTCTACATCTACTTCCTACATGACCTGCCAACACTGACCTCAGTGCAACCTCCACTTAAGGTCAAATGCTAGCAGCCAAACACCATCTGTGCAGCCACCACGCTGTTTAAGTAATGTCTGTGTGCAGAGGTGGTGCACCTGGTTTGAGTGTGAAGTGAGAAGATATCAGGGGCCTGAAGGTATGAAAAAAAAAAAACAAGGTCTGACTCTTTCTGTTCTCAGGGTCAAAAAGCAGAGGATGCTCCTCTTTGGGGCAGCTACCCATTCAAGAGTGTGTGCCATTTCTTTTTTTTTTATCATCACACTGGGAAAGCGAGTGCGTGTGTGCTGACCATGGGAAAGAAAGCTGCAGTATTCCCACATTCAAAGTATATTTTAAGTAAAGCTGGGACTCAGCACTTTAAACAAGCCACTCTAAGCCTGTAAGAAACACTGGGAGAAAATGGGAGAAATCTCTACCAGAGCAGCTCTGATGCTGGGAACAACTAAAATAGAACTGGTGCATTCACATAGCAACCGGGGGGGAAGAACACGGTGTTCTCACACTCATTTATGTAGAAGAAAAGAAAAAAGCAATAGGTCGTGTGTATGTGTGTGTATCTGTGTGTGCAAGTGATGCAGATTCAGCTGAGAAGAGGTGATGAATGGCTTCATTAAAACAGCATTAGGAGAGGTGTGAACCCAGCGTGCTGTGATTGCTCTGTTCCAACACACAGAAACTTGTCACAATACTGAAATTCTCTCCTTGGCACCAGCAAAAAAAACCTGAACCCACCCACCGCCTCTCATTTACAGTGTTGTAAATGCAGGTTTGAAACACGACCTCAAGCTTTCATAAATATCACGCATAAAACATCACTGACAGGCCAAATTATTTTCAAGAAACAAGAGCAACAATTCAGAATTCCCTTTAATCAAACAGCACCTCGCTTCATATCTCTCTCTCGCACACACACACACACACAAACACAGAGCGTACCAACCCACAGCCTGAGGGAGATGAGGAAACAGCAGTGACACCACGGAGAAAGAGAGCGATGAAAAGAAGGAATAAAGAAGGCGGAGGAGAACAAATAAGAGGTACAAGAATGCAAGCGAGAAAGCAAAAGAGAAAAAAAAACCAAAAACCTGAAAGGACCAAGGTCTGAAGGTTCAAAACGGAGTCGAAGTGTGTGTGCGTGTGTGTAGTGGTAACCTGATTAGCCAGACCCTACAGGGGAGGCAAATCTACATTATTCTTTCTCATTTTCCCTCTGCTCCTCACAAACCCAGAAAAATGGGGGCAATTCAGTAACCCTAGCAACCAACTCTGCCTACGTGCTGAGAGAAGCTGCTGATGGAGGGGGAAGGAGAGAGGAAGAGAGACGGAGATGGGGAGTGAAAGGGCTAATACAAGTGTATACTATTCACACAATGCAAACTGAACGGAGCAGATGGATCATACAGTATAGTAGAAGTAGGGTTTCTTCACTCCCGTCTTAAAATCCTCTTCTATTCAGGTCTTCTCTTGCTGATCCCTCCTACTCTTTCTTCTCCTCTTTCTGTCCCCCTCCTGCTCATACTTTCCTCCTCCGGTAGACCCCTTTGCTTTTTCTCCTCCTGCTCTCTGGCCAGTACGAGGGCTGTTCAAACACAACCTGTTTCCTCTGGTGTCCCCTGGGAGCATTATCCAACCTTTCTACTGTTGTGTTTTCTCTCCTTTCTTTCTCTCGGCCTCTCCTATTTATTTACAGCTGGATGTCTGTTCCCCTATTGATTGTTTTACAGAGGATATGAGTGGGCTTTGTCTTTGGCCTGCTCGGCTTTATATAGATTCCTGTGTTCTTAAAGATGTTCTCACCGACGCTGCACACACACACACACACAAACATCCTCTCGCTCAGCTGGTTGTGAATCAGTGTCCGGTGGAGAGGCTCACGCACAACATGTGTCACATAGGCTGTAATCATAAAGTGATGATTATTGGTTTAAGCTGCCATAGGAGGTGTGTCGAAAATGAGTGTGTCACATTTCATCACAACTGACAAACATCATGAGAGAGAGAAAGAGAGAGCAAGGAGAGAGAAAAAAGAGTGAGGCCGACTAAAGAGAGGGCGAGAAAGTAGGAGAGAGAAAAACAGAATTTGAGTTGAGGACCGGCAGTTTTCACAATGGTCTGATTGTTCAGTCGATGTATAGGCTGACAGAAAGAAAAAGATTGAAAAAAAAAAAAAAAAAAAAAAAGGGAGAGAGGGAGTAGTAGGGAATTGACGGACGGAGTGTGTGTGTGTGTGTGTGTGTGTGTGTGTCAGAGGGGGGAGGCCAGATCATCGCTCTGCTTTTTACATTTTTAAACACTCTTACTGGTTGCTCTGCTGTTGCCGTGTGTGAGTCACATAAAGAAAGAGAAATTTCAATGAGGCACCCAAACAGAGGTCAAGACCTCAAACTATGGTGCTCAGGCCAGATACACATTGACTCACACAGGGTTTGGACTTGTGACCATATATACTTCAGAAATGAAACAATCTGAAACAATAATTTGCCAAAATTTGAAGAAATCATTAGATAATCTTTCATGCAAAAATGACTAAAACAAGCATATTTACATACAAAAATGACATCAATGCTGTTGTCTTTAAGTCTTTTATGCTGGCAGACAGTACAGCTTTGTGTTATAATTCTGTCGACTCTCAGAAAAAATTCTGGCAAATTTGCAGCAAATTCTGACACTTTTGTGACCAATTAATTGAGAAAATAGTCAGCAAATCGATACTAAAAATAAACTTTAGTAGCAGGGCTAGTGCGCTGTGAGAGAACAGAAATATGTCAACAACCATTCACACTGAGGCAAGTATCTCTTTAACTTTCTGAACCCTAAAACCCACTGGCGGGTTTGAAAGGCGTGCTATCTTTATATATATTTTTAAAAAGCCAAAATGACACCGTTTATCAGAGCCACAAACTGTAAAAACAGGAAGAGTCAATGAAGTTTAAACTTTCCATTGGTCCTTTTAACTACTCATCTTGAACTACTCAACTAAATCTACAGTAATAGATAAGATTTGTGTTTTTTCTATATCTCGTTTTTTTTTTTTTAATCCCCAAAACTAAACTATGCGCACCAAACAGATGCTGTTAAAAAATAAAAAATGTCAAAAAAATTAAAAAACTTTCTGTGTTTCTCATCTCAACCAAGAAGAAATGAGTGACTTATATGCGACAAACAGTAACATGACAAATATTCTGGGAATTTTTGAACCGGACTGTTGAACTTTACTTATGATTTATGAAATTATACCAGTCTGCCCAAAAGAAATGTCTCTCTACTTCTAGTTATAATTGTGCTTGTGTTTCCATAGAGGTTTCTGGACTTTATACTGCGGTGAATAAATGATTCAGTTCAATCGGCACTCAGTTCACTGCATCACTTGAAGACAACCACCTTCATCTTTTATATTTTATATAAAATAGAAGTGTCTTGCAGTTGAATTTTTATAAGATATATACCACTGTATAGAAACAGACATATTATGCTAAAAGATTTTCAGCCACACACATGTGCAAGCAGTAACTCCACCACAACACTGCTCAACTTCATCATCTCACAAAAAATACTCCCCAAACAAACAACTGTCTGAATGGAATGCTACAGTTGACATTATGCAAAAACCTCACAGCAGGTAACAACAAAGTCTGTCAGGCTGGAGGGGTGGTTTTGTGTGTGTGTGTGTGTGTGTGTGTGTGTGTGTGTGTGTGTGTGTGTGTGTGTGTGTGTGTGTGAGTGTTTTGCAAGAACAAATATGACTTTCATGTGTTTCAAAATGTCAGCGCAAGAGGAGACCTATTGACTGGCCATTCAAATGAGGTTCACATGGGTGCACCTAAAACACACACTTCATCTACATCAAAGCAGAAGCACCTGAAAAGAGGGAGGGGAGATTTCAACCAATCCCAACATGCCTCAGTGCTGTAGGCCTAGTAAAGGGGTGGCAGCCAAAAGTGTCAGGATTAGCCAACCAGGGCAGACGGAACATCTGTTGCCCAATCATAGCATCTGGAACATCTGACTGCAATGAACAGAAGTCATCTAGCAGATGAACTCTGACCTTACCCACTTGGCTTCACCGGCCGGCCCCTTTTTTTTTTTTTTTTTTTAAATTCAAGGGTTTATTTCTCCTTTATCTCTCCGTCACTGACATTAATGAGCTGTTACATGTAAGATCTGATACACAGGGAGTTGTTGTTTGCCTGTACCGGTTCATCTACATAACATGGTGATAGCAAAGCAGACATTCCTCTTTTATCTCTCAGCAATCAACTGTATCCAGAATGTAAGGGGGGGGTGGCAGGCAGAAATGGATTAGACATCTCAATCCGAATCGCAATAACACACTCACTGACTCGCAAGCACAGCTCTGGAGGCGGCCAACTCAGCACTTACAGAGTTAGTAAATTTAGAGCTGTGTGTTTTCGTTCAGGTGCTGCAGCAGCCCTGTAGTAAATTGTCATATCGAATACTGAAGAATGAGGAAGCCGAGAGGCCAAAGGGAACAGAAAATCAATGAGAGTTTTCAGCCACGTCGTGTCTGATGCTGACACAGCACAAGGTGCACTGTGCACATAAAACTGAGAGGACAGTGGGACACCTGGTTTGGAACACATTGTTCTATTGTGGCCGATCAACGCAGATAGAGGATTTAGTTTCTTAAAAAAACTCCATCTATCTTTCTGTTCCTTTATATTCTGAGAGACAAGTGCTCTAATTGCAGAGCAAAGAAGACTCACGTACCAAGCACAGTCACAGTGTGTGCGTTTGTGTGAAAGGCAGTTGATTTCTTTGCCCAAACACAAAGCCGTGAGCCCCAACAGGAAGCTTCACACACTCCTGTATGATCCATGTGTGTTCCAGCCTCCTGAACCTCAGTTTCACACAAACATCCTTCCTGAGTGATTATTTTAAGCTCTGTCAGCATTTTCATTCAGCTCACAATACAACACTCTGATCCAGGACCCTCCGCTCACGCACACCAACACACTCTGACAGACATTCACACACTTGTACTGGCTGCAGCGAGTAAACAATCCCCATTCAGAGTTGTGTGATTGACTTGTGGTTGATAATTGCACCCCTGAGTCAATACAGTCCAGCTCTAATTAACCAAAGGTTGTTAAAAAGATCACACACAAAGCCCTAAAACTGTCCTTAATTGATTAGCTTAAATATGTCTTCCCACATCCTTCCAACCACAGATGGCTGATATGAAGGCCAGTAACACCAATGCTGTATCCGTCTTCCCATCCCTCTCTATTCCCTCTGCCTCTGAGTGGTATCATTTTTGTTAATAAAGTAAAAATTAATCCCTCTGTGCTATCCCTGCTGCTCCATCTTAAACAAACATCAATCAACAACAATATACTCACAAAAAAAAAATATAGGCCAAGCACAGAGCCTCACACAAAACAAAGACACAGACCCACAATCCTGCAAACAAAAACTTTTGCTGTGTCACCACCTTTCCCATTGTGTGCTAGTGAAAGCAGCCATTTATCCTAAATCATATGTTTCTCTGGCTGCCTTGTAAACATGCAGCTTAGTATTGTACACGTAGGCAGACACACAGTTTCAGGTTATGGCCAGAGGCACTCATCCCTCTTCAGAGATGGATCAACATCATATCTGCAGAGCTAAACGAGTCTATTAAGCAGTCTGGAAAATTATAACAGTCTACAGCTGTTTGGAGATACGTCCCACATGTGCTTTTATGTATGTGTGTGTGTGTCTGTCTGACAGTATTTAGTACAAAAATCAATAACAGTTATTTGGTACATCATCAGATTAGATGGCCATTCATAGACTTTGTGCATTTCTCCAATGGACCACAAAAACACCACAATCCATTTATCAGTGGCAACAAAGGCAGCCACTTACTACCATTCCCAGATGTGTAAAACACTGGCAGATGCTGAGATGCTGAGCCAAAATGTATATGAAAAATGAAACAATGTCAAGAAAATGTCTCCCAGTGCCTGAATGTCCACTGAAATAACATGGGAAGTTTACTGATTGGTAAATGAGGGATGGTATAGCTCGCAGAGTGGATAGAAAACATTCTAAATTAATCAGTGTTAGTATTGTAGGCTTTGCAGCGTCTGTCGATGCACAACTACCAGCTATAAACGTCTCTCGTTTACCTGTCAATAAGCTTGTGAGAATCGGAAAGCTTTTATTCAAGCTGTGGGAAAAAAGGTAACAGAACAATCTGGAGTATCTCTCAAAGCAAAACAGCGTCCTGGATTCAGTTCCACATGCACTAAATACTCTGAACTACAAATGGTATGATAAGTGCATTCCTTAACTCCATTTCAGCAACGTGTATTAACATTTGCACAACACCCCCTCTTTACATGTACCCCATTTTCTCTTTCTTTCTTGTTGCGTTTCATTTTCTTTTCCGTCTCTCTTTCAATCATTTGTCCGTATGTCTCTCGAGTTCCACAGACACACACCCTCCTCCTGAGCAAGTAGGAACATTCCTTGCATCAGCCAGAATCCCATATTAGAGTATCAGCATTCTGCCTGTGTGAAACAACTCAGACTGAGAAAGAGATGGTGGTGTTCAAGCATCGATGTGCATTTGAAAAAGCAGCATTCTTCAGTTCCCCTGTCACCAGGTGAGCCAGTAGTGTCCTCTGACCTCTCTGGACCTATTGTCTCTATTCACAAGAAGCTTTTGGTTTTGTTTTTGTTTTTTTCCTTCACAAAACCTGGAGGTGTGACACATCATGAAAAATGACATGCCATATTCAGTTAAATATTTGCCAGCAATTAGAGTGAGACAGTCAATAGGGTAATAAAATACCATCATAAAAGACCAAATTATCCAAGGAACCTTGCCAGAACGCTACAGGTACGTGGTGCTACAGGAGGGGCTTTGCACAGCAGGAACTTGAGGTAGGTAGGTGCGGTGTGGCGCAAATGTTTACAGGAACAGCCTCCTAATCCACGCTTTCAGTTTCTGTTTTCATTGCAGTGTGAGATCTAATAGCTTCAAAACTGACGTTAATTTACTAACAATGACAAATAGTTACTGGACGTAACTCTTGTCTTTATACTCATAAAGGAAATAGAACAATGGATGGCTGTTATGTCGACCTGTATCGTGAATTTTACGTTGAACATGATGTGATTGCTACTAAACGAGGACACTGAGAGGGCAGAAAAATGCTGTTTGTTGTCCCCTCTGGGTTTAACCAGTTAGCATTTGTCTTTTCAGAGTTTAAACAAACTCTGTTGGGGATTTTTCTGTAGTTTTTTCCACCTGAAAAAGGCCCTGAAAGAGGTTCTACAGAGGCAGGTCTTGCAGCCAGAGCATGCACAAAGGTTTGCCCTAAAACAACCAACAAGCTCCTGCAGTGCTCCATCTATGCCCAACTTGGAGGGATATGAAAACACAACCAACACAAAATTATAGTCCTTAATATGCAAAGGGAAGGTCTTGAATAATCAAAGTAAATGTATTCATCAAGTGCTTGATTAACTTTGTCAAGCCTTTGTCTGTGTGCATATCTGAATGTTCATGCAGCTCCCTCTCTTGCTGCAGAGCTTTATGAATGTTATCCATGGGAGGATTTACATTTATTCCCCCCATGATGCTGCAGTGCGTGGATGCAGCATGTAAAATCCATTGCTGCTGTCTGATGATAACAGACACATGCAGGTATGTGTGAGTCCTTCTCAGCTAACTGGACATTTGGGAAAACGGACAGACACGCATCAGCAAACACAGGAAAAAAAAGAGATGTGATGTGTAGCTGCTTCATGTATTGCAGCTTGATACCCTGTATTAGAGCATCTCTAACAGCAGTGCACAGGGTAATGACAGACTATGTCTCCTAGAGAAGGCAGACTGCTGGGAATGTCACAGCAGACACGCAGCATCTGGAGACATCTCCACACAGATGGAAAAACACACACCTACACCAACAGCTATGTGGACACACAGATTTGCTCTTTCATCTGCTCATTCCTTGTAGAGAAGATGGTACGTGGAAGAACGAGTGGACGGGTTGAGGAGAGAAGAGGTAGCGCAGTTCACTGGGAAGCCGTGAAGTAACTGACGAGAGAAATCAATGCAGGGGGTCGATGGACAAACATTAAGTCCCCAGTCTGACAAACACAGCAGACAGTCCTCACAATGCGGTACGGACAGAAAGCCTATACACAGGCCGCCGAGCATAAACAGCAGTCTAAAGGGGCACGGAGACAACAACACTAATGCTTGCTGTGGTGACAACCAAAGGAGTTTTCAAAGAGGCAGGTAAACAAGAGGATGTGGTCAATCAGAGGAGAGCTGAGTCGAGGTACCCTGGATTGTTCTGTCCATTTGTGAAAATGACATGACTAACTGTTGGAATACGTCACCCAATCAAACCTCTACCCAGATTGTATGCAGATGTAATCTGATGCTTAAGTTACAACAATAAAAATGAAAGAAAAACATTGAATGCAGCAGAAAAACATAACAAAAAATTCAAATGCTCCCCCACAGGGCAAGAAGGTACCAGAGATGATGGGCTTGATATTTACCTCCAATATACAATGTGGCTTTTGCAGTTATTGGATCTCAGTTCAACAAACAGGCTATTGATATCTTTTGGAAGAAGGATGCTGATTCCTAAAGTTCTAGAAACTTTCTGAGTCTCTTCCATGCCACATTAAGCTTAGTAGAACACTCTGCAAGTCTTTCCTTTAATTTGTTAGTCATTTATACATTAACAGGACAAATTCTAGTGTGACATTTATAATACGTAGCTCCAAAACTAATTCACTGACTTGCAGCTCTATCAAGCAGAGTCACAGGGGAGGGCAGCACAGCAGGAATGCCGTGAAAGGGACAATATGGAGACACGGTGGGTGTCTTGTAGCGAAATAGAAACGAGAAGCGGCAGTGATGAGGAAAGCAGTGGCCCATCTTATCTAGTGATCTGGCACTGCAGTAGCAAAGCAAACATGCTGTTCATGAGGAGGATAATATCCTGTCCTCCCTCTTCCACATCCCTCTCTTCCCCGCTCCTTCCTGGTACCTCATTTCCTCTTCTCCACAGGCTGAGGTATGCAGCTACCACATCACCCTATGGATCTGATAACTTGTCACTGTGACATCTGAATCCAGTGTGTCTGCCTCAAACATCCATCCATCCATCCATCCACACACACACACACACACTCTCTCTCTCACACACACACCAGCCAATAAACGGTTAACATCTCAACGCCCCTTTCGAACAACTACAATCCGCTCTCCCACCCGGCTGCTCTCTCGTGTCCTTGATCATCAGCAAGAAGCGGCACCAATGAACTGTGATCGATTAGCGAGCCATAGCAACAAATTGCTCGTTTGATTGCAACCTGCAGCTTCACGCGTGGACGGACGACAGCGCGAAACCCGGCAGCACACACGCGCAAGGAGACAGAAGGGGGGAAAGAAAACGCCCTGCCTTGTTCAATGTCGAAACCTCCAGCCCTCTGGGTAGTGTACACAACATCCACACATCACCTTCAACATCGGCTTCATTAGAGACCGTGTTGAGGCCACATCTGGGAAACACCGCTGATTTCTGAGCGTTTTTTTTTCTTCTCTCTCTCTCTCCTGCTTTTGTTGGCCATCTGCGCGCTGCCTTAAAGGCGAGCCACGCTGATCATGATGTCCTCTCCATGATTGCAATTATTTATATACCAGCGATCTGCCACGTCCGCATAATGACAATTAACCTTCATAAATGGTAAAATACAAAGGCAAGCCAATGCTCTGCGCCTGATAGGAGAGGTGAGGGTGCAGAGGAGGGGGAGAGAAAAAAAAAGCCATGCAACCAGCCAAGTCTGGGAAAACACACCATATAGTGAGAAAGCACAGGTTTAACGCTATGTTAAGTCAGCTTGAGCTACCGGATAACATCTACAACGCCATTTAAAAGTTTTTTACCTTTAACTTGAGTTTCATATTCGGCCACGATCTCCTTGTCCTTTCGGAATTTCGCTGGAGACGTCATGGCTGAGTTTGGAGAATAAAACCACACAAGTCAATTTTCTCTCAGTTCATCAATAAATGGATGGGGTGGAAGGAATCGCCACTCTGGAGGCGGCTTTGGAAATTTAAAAAAAGAGAGAGAGAGAGATAGAGAGAGAGCCCAGATGAGAGATTGCGGCTCCTCGGTGTCGCCGTGGCTCTGTATTGTCCTCCCTGCCTCTGCTCACTCAGGGCGCATTGTGAGTTTGGCGCTGCTGCTGCTGCTGCTGCTGCTCCTATCCGCCGCCGCGCCTCACCGCCTCCTCAAAACCGGTTATGGTGCAAACAACTTCAAGTGAAAGGAGACTCATTCCGTTCTTTAGAAACAGCTTGTCAGTCAGCACTCCCCCCCAAAAAGTTTTCTTTCTGTTATTTACCCTGAGCGGGTCTCTCGGTCACGCTGCTTGCCCGTGCGCCTGCCCAAACTGAAGTGCTCTCTTCTTCTTCCCCCTCCTGAAGTGAGGGAGAGGAAACCCGGTGGAGATGGAGGGGCTGGCTGCTGCTGCTGCTGGTCAGCCTCAGTGCGCAGGACAGGACAGGCATGGATGCAAACGTGGGTAGTAGTAGTCATTTGGACACATAAACCACGATTGTTGCTGGTAGGGAAGCCCCTAACTGCGGGTAGAAGAACAGAGGTTTGACCAGGTGAGTGTCGTTTAAATGTGAGACAGAGGAAGCATTCCTCAACTTTACAGGGAGGTCACATTTGTAATCAGTTTAGACTGGTAAGTTCGTGTACTCTGTAGGTAAGCTAGGTGGATGTGGGTAAAGTTAACAAAAGTGGTACAAACTTTAAGCCACGTTACAATTGCACATGTGTCCTCATACTTAATTTAAGTGTCTGCAAATGTGAGTATACGCCGAACCAATACCGTGACTAATCACGTGTTAGCTAACGTTAGCCCTACATTAGCCAAAAAAGTTGGAAGCCGTAGCCAGTTAGCAAGCAATTCATTAGCTCCAAAACTGACTTTACACATTCGCTGAATATATTATTATTAAATATATAAACCTTATACCGTTTACCCAAATAGAACAACTTTTACCAGAAAGTAATGCATTTTATTGAAGATTCATCCCATCTCCGTAATATCAAAGCATCAACTTTTTTTCATCGATAGCCCCGCCTGGTTTTACAGGATAAGTGAAATACTTCCCACACTACGAGCAGTGGAAAGGATTTTGAGTGACATTTAATTGCACCAGTCGGTTTTAAGGACCTGTGAATGAGGGCGTTTCAATTCGAGTTTCTAACCAATCAAATTCATACTTTGTAACGAAGCTGGCCAATGGCTTTGTTTACTACGGAGCATGTCCAATCAGAGTGAGGTGTAGGGTCTTTTAAAGATAGTTTCAGGAAGTGCCGTTAAATACCAGGAAGTTGTAAACAAAGCTGACAGCTATTTAGTTAGCTGTTAACAACGTCTGAATGGATGCAGAGCTAGCTGTGTAAAACAGGCTAGTATTACGCGGACTTCGTGTATTCATCATTAATACTGCCAGCCAGCACTTTCCGAAAGAGTCGCTTCCGGAATTGTATATTCTTCCGTGTGTTCGTTCCACAAGCTAACGTTAGCTGCCTTCCGTTGCATCGTTAGGAAAAAGGCTAACGTTTGCACAAGGACGTTGCATCGATCTGTATCTCCCTCAAAGTTGATCTGAATCGATTTTAATTTTTCTGAATTGAGCGGAGACTTAGGACTATCAGGATCTGGCTCTTGTTTTTTTTGTTGTTGTTGCTGCATTTGGTGTCTGGACGCAGAAAGAGCGAGAGAGCTCGTCCATTTTAGCAGAGCAACAATGTCTACATCCAACGCAAATTTTAAGAACAAGTGTGTGACCCAGGTGAACTGCATATTTTGTGAGAGTCTGCTGTGCACAAGAGGCATGAAGGCAGTGCTTCTTGCGGACACAGAGGTTGAGCTTTTTTCCACCGATATACCTCCAAATAGGTAAGTGCTAATTTTGCTAGCATTGCTGCTAACCTTTGTTTATGTCTGTTGTTGTTGTTAGAAGGGCAAGGTGTACTTCAAAAACCTGCAATCAGTTGATATTTAAATATTGACTTAATGGGAAGAGAAAAACACACTTTTCACCCAAACTATGACTGATGGTTTTTGATATTAAAATGTGAGATTAGTGTGTGTTGCAGCCGTTTATTGCTGTGTTTGATTCTCTTTGCACGCACCCCCACCTCCAAGAACTGTTGACTTTGTGGCCAGCTGCTACTCTACTGAAAGCTGTAAATGCAAACTGAGAGACATCGCATGTCTCAAATGGTATGTAAAGCTCTTCTGTACCCACAAGGTTTGCTTTAGGAAGACCATCTGCTGATGTGAAATGTTAAAGTACAACACCTAACCCCAGTTAAGACAGAAAACAAGCATTTTTTTCAAATGTACCTAATGTAATTAACCAAATGTACCTTTTATATTGTGTCCGGCTGTTGAGCTGCAAATGGCAATTATTTTCAAGGTAGACTTATATTATTTTTATTTTATTAATTAGTTGATTTGTTGGACTTTAGTGATTACTGGAAGAGGCTAATTACAATTACAGAGAAATTTACAAAGATATTAAACTGCAACTTCTCACATCTGATCAATTGATAGGCTAGAACTTGCAAATTATTAGTAAATCCACTTTGGTAGAAAATTGTTAGGTAATCAATTGTTAAAATACCTGCCAATATTATTTTTAGTAGAGGATGGTGGAATAAGTGTGAAGTTATTGTTTCAGCTCTCTGCAAATGTGTTTAGAATGACAATAGTATTTATGTCAGATTTTAACTTGAAGCAGAATTTGGTGCTACAGTGAGGCTTTGTAGAGCCTCTTTTGTATCCCCAGGCTTTGTTGTTCATGGGGCAAAAACAAACATCGGTTAGATAATAGACAAACACTAGTGGAGTTAGCACTTTTCAGAAGTGCCCCTAGTGAAGTGCTGACTCACGTTTCTTCTTTATTCTCTCTCCCTCCCTCTCCCAGTGGTAATGTTGTGGGCTATCACGTTGTAGCCCCCTGTAAACCCTGCCTGCTCTCCTGTAACAACGGCCATTTCTGGATGTTCAATAGCGATGCTGTATCTACTCTCAACAGACTGGATGCGACAGGTCAGTGGAAGCTTTCCTTTGATAACACTGGAATTCAACGCAATTTCAGTCTGTTGAACGTTCACGCGCCTTCACAATTCACTCTCCAATGTGTCTGCAGGTCTGAATCTGCTTCTGTGGGGAGATCTTCCTGAGCTAGATGACAGTGAGAATGAAGAATCAGAAAGCCCATCAGAGGAGGAGTGTATTAGGTAGACAGGGAAACGGACATTGTGAGAGACCTGGAGCACCAATATTTGAGTGGTGGAGCTTAAAGAGTGTACAAACCATGATGGGATGAGACAGAAACAAGGAGCCTTAAAGGGTAATTGAACACTGAATCATATAAGACGGATAACTTCTGCTGTATTACTCTGTTCTGGCTGAAACATTAGACAATAGTGCACGTCTGGCTGAACACAAGTGATGTCACAGCAGGTGTTTGCCTTCGACACCTAATAGAAAATGTCAGGTGTGATATCCTTGATTGAACTGTGGCTATAAGCACAACTTGGTCTTAAGTTTGAACCCACAGAGAACAACACAGGAGAAGTTCTTGGTCCTTGTATTTGAGTGTTTAATTAACCTTTAACCTGTGACCATGCCTTTTCCCAATCACTTTTCACTGTTAAAAGCACAGACACACAGATATATTCTTTTCACTTTTTTTTTTTTTCTATATATTTGCGTGGGCTATAACAAACATGTAGCTGAAGTAAACTGAACATAACGGACAAGTAGACTCCTTAATCTCGTGCGTTCTACTTTTCTGGGCTCATAGTTTTGATCAGCCTCATGAGAAGTTGAGAGTGTGTCAGTGGAACTTACCTGTGAATGCTGTGCTTTTTCACACTGTTTACGTTAAAATCAGATTTTCAGATAAGATGGCCCAGATACGCCTGTTTTTCTTTTTAATGGCGGTTATAATCTGCACATTCAATATGCTGTAATGAGAAAAGCTCCCATTAACAGTCATGTCTTAAAGGCTTATATTCTTGCCGTGTGGATGGGTGCTGACTGAAACTTTTTAGTGCTTTTTAAATCCCACATATTGGACAAATAGCACAATAACTGAATGATATATATATATATAAGTTCCTTGGTTTTGAAGGGCATATTTAATTTAAGTTACCTTACGATCTGATGTTCTATCAGTGATAAGACTTGGATATGCTAATATAGTGTTTGCACACCTGTGACAGCAGCAGTATGTGTTTAACACCCAGATGAATCCGACTGTAGCAGTATCCCATACTAACGTACTAATCTGTGAACAGGGTGTGCTTCCACAAAAGCGTAGAGCAGCTGAGTTTAAAATTGAGTTTTTGTTCAGAGCTGAAGTGATTTAGAAAAAAAAAAAATTAAAATCCTGCGTCAGTGATACAGGAGAGCTGGAAAAATGTAACTAAGGTCTAGATTTATGACATCCCACTTTTTTGATGTGGATCTTTAGGCAAATTTCTAAAAACATGAAGTCTAAGATAATGTCCACGCTCTGTTTTTGTTACACCACCATTCAGTTTTATGTAGCAAAATACCTGTAGCACCTGAAGAGAACGAAAAAGTGAACTCCAAAGAATAATGGAACATATCAGTATTTAACTTAAGGACTGGCTACCCATCTAAAATATACAGTTGTGTCAATTTGGGACAGTTTATAGGAAAGCATTTCATTCTTTTTTTGAGTAATTTGTTGTGAAGCTTAAACAGTGCAACTGATTACAAAGCTTCCAACATTTGGTATTTTAGCCTTACAGATATGTTGTGTTTGCTGACAATGAACCACTGGTAGCTGTAGGCTCTGGGTTGATGCTGTATGTTAGCTGGTCGTTACTATCAGACCAGGCCTTCTCCTCAGCAAGCTTCAAAATCATCCAGTCACAAGGGACTTCAACCCAAAGCAGTCCTTTTTTTGGCAGTGCCATGTATGTTGTTGTTTCACTGCTGTGCCCTGCTAATGCTATGATCCTGTCTTAAAGTAACAGTTGTTCTGGGAATGAACGAGATTTGCCTGTATTGTCGGCAAACATTGAATGTCACACGTCTCACCTGAAAGAAAATGGTACAGGAAGTGGCTTTTTTCACGTTAATTGCCCTGTGTTTATCTATGCTATAGCCTTTAGTTGTGGAAAAACGCTCATATGAGAGGAAAACTTGGTCCAGATTTTCCACTTCTGTCACATTTAAAGTTATAACTGACAGCTTGTTACACTTTCACACCAAATACTGTCTGTGTGGTAAACTGATAGCATACAGTGCATCCGATAGATATTTATTAAATCCACAAACCAAATATCTATAACCACATACTTTCTTTTTGTTTACAGACTTTGTTTACAGATACTTTGGTTCGTATTGTGCTATAGTACTTATGTTTTTTGTTTATGTATTTAATATTTCATTGTGTAGTGCTTTGTTTTGTATGTTGAAGATTGGATGTGTACAGTTTTACCTCAAGAAGGTATCACTTGTGAGCTTCCTCTGGCTAGGACAATTGTCAAATGATAATCAAAAGATCTATTTAAATGGCTGTTTCTGACGTGAATAACTTTGATTAACATGCCCTGCTGAAAATGTATATTTTGGAATTGCACTGAAACCGCATTGGTAGTTTGAAAAAAAAAAAAAAGGATTTGTTGTTTTGTATGCTTGTTAAATTAATAAAGTTTTTTTTTTTTTCAAAGTACGTTCATTGCTCCAAAGTTCTGTTGTCCTTTTTTCCCCCCCTTTGCTTTATCCCTAATTTGTATCACAAAATTTGAAAAGCGATTGCGAGAGTAATAAAAAAAATGATATTTTATCACCTATTCACTCAAGCTGCACAACAGAATGTTTCTGAAGTTTCACAAATCATTTTGTTATGCTGCCATCTTGTTATTATTCATCAACACAGTGCAGTGAACACAAGACCCTGAAGGAGATGGAGAGGGAAAAAAAAGAATTGTTGGTGTAAATTATTGCTGTTCTGAAGTGGTATATTGTACCTGGTTTTTCACATCCAGCAACATCAACACATGACCCTGCAGGATCTCTGATCAACACTGCTGAAATGATTGCCAAGTGTGATAATGAACAAATCAAATGCGGTCTAATTTATAGCCACAAACCACCCGTTTATCTCTGAAGGCATCACAAATTGTGTCACATGTGGCTGAAGCAACTAAGTATAATGTACATACATACCAAATTTCTCTCTTACACAGCATTTTTAAACTAACAAGTGTGCTACTAAATATTTCAGATATTAGCTATTATCAGAAAACATAAGACCTCTAAAGCCTTACAGTACATTCACTAGTGTCAGCATCCCTAGTAAAGTGTTGAGCAAACATGTACATGCATATAAAGTATATAATCCTGGACAGCGCAAATTCTGTTCAATTATATTCATGTATCATTTTTGGTGCATTTTAACTGTAATTTAATTCATGCAGTATAAAAAAATGTGCTGAAAATTCACAGGAAATGGAATAGTGACAAGAGAGACTGGATTTTGGAAGTATTGTTGTTCTGCAGCTGTCTGCACTGTGTTCTCTTCAGCACTGTGTCTTTTTAAACCTTCACATGTGCACCAGGTAAACTGTTTCTTTTCTTGGAATGACTTGAATGAAGTTTTGGAATTTGTTTTTGCATGCCTCTGTATGAAGCATTCTGTGTTGCTGTTGGGACACGTACTGGGCAATTTAGGAAGTGCAAAAAAAAAAAAAAAAAAGTCAGATTCTTGTGGTTTGCCATGTTTTCACATGTTTTTGTAGCATCTGTGCAAATTGCAAAGAGAACATCAGCTCTTCTTGTCTTATCATTCACTCAACTTGACCACGGAGATCGCAGTAAGTTAAGATGCAAGTCCCACTCTCCTTCGGCACCTGAGAGCATTTGTAGCCCAAAGGATAAACACTCCAGCAACTAACAGTCATTGTGCCCTCAAAGTATCCAGTGGTTGATGAGAGATGGCGGGTTGTTTAGAGCAGCTTCTACATGTGTGTTTGTAAGACGGTGAATAAATGTGCAGCAGGGTGTGTTAAAAGAAAAGAATGCATGATGTGTTCACCAGACAAATTGTGGACAAATGAATCCAATATTGTACCTATGCATTAGTGACGGCCACTGTGGGTAATCATGCAGACTCAGCTTACAGGACAGAGGCTAAGACAAGTCTTACAGATCACATCCTGCTACACAATGAGTTTGTTTGGTTCAATCAATTAAAGTACATGACATGTTAATGATGAATAATTTTCATTTCTAAAGACACCTTAAAGTGTCCTTTCGCTGCCGAATCAGTACTGCTGAATTATACTGCACCGTAAAGACAAAAGAACACTCCAAGCAGTGTCTTGAAAAGGTCCTTGAATATCCTATGGAGCGTAGTTAAATCTATCATTAAGAAATGAAAGGTATATAGCTCGTGCATAGATCTGCCAAGAACAGGCCATCCTTAAAAACTGAATGATCATGCAAAAAAAAGAAACCGTGAGGCCACCAAGACTCCTACGACTCCTCTTCCTCATTCTTACAGCTGTTCAGTCCAGTAGTGCATCAAAAAATGAACCAGTTGAACTTTGGTGCTGCTCGTGTGCTTGCCAGGATCACTTGTAAGGTTTCTGTTGAAGCTAGTTAGACTTAAGTGTCACCGGTTTCTGAAAAATGCAGTTTTTGTAAAACTAATAAGACAAAATGCAGACCTAGTGTGACAGCAAGTACTGACAAACGCGTAACTAAAGGATCATAAGGCAAAAAACTCGGGAACTACTCTATATTCTTTCTCTCTGATCCACTTTGTTTTTCAAGGCTGAATTTTGCATGTTTGCATTTTCCATATGAAATGTAATTGCTGAAATGATTGTGTGTGGCGCGTCATACAGATTGTTCCACTTAAATGTCCTTGTAAGCCACAGTATTGAGCAAGCCTGGAAATGGAACCATAATTATGCTATTCATTATACCTGATTTTCCTGCTATGACATGACTGTTGTGAAAAGACTTCCTCCACTCAAACATTTAGCGCCTCGAGTATAAGTAAAACAACAAGAGCGTGTTGCCTAATCAGAAAACGCCCGAGTCTGTGATGACATAAACACAGTTCAAAATCTTTCCACGTTAAACAACACATTTAAATTCAAGTCTGTACTTTAAAGAAAGTGGAAAAAAATAGGCTATGTGTAAAGATCATTTCACATCCCATTACAGATAAAAGTAAACTCTACAGGAAGGTGAGAGAGATATCAATCAAGCATACGTGCTCACTCAAACCTCAAAGAAATCTTGATATTACACACTCAGACGTTTCTAGAGTGCTGCACTACTCAATGCTGTAGTATTGTAGAGCTATACTACTGAAGTAAAAGAACAGATGCTTTGATGGAAAATCTCAAACGGAGCACTCTGGCTCGCTCTGTTGGATCTGAGGTGTAATGACACAAGTCAACTCAAGTTTTTTTTTTTCCAGTTTTCCTTCAGTTACATCAATATAAAAAGTATGTGACATTGCAGGTGGTAAACAAATACAATACAATTAAATGAATAAAAAGCTTTTTTATTCTAAATACATTAGTTTATGTATTTACATTACATCCCATCCACACTTAGAATCTTACATAGAATTTTATTTTGTTCCATTCCTGGAGATTGAATGTGCGATCCTCCTTAGAGGTGACTTACCAGAGAAACCTGTCAACACTGCTGCTGTTAGACACCGCACATTCAATTTTTGTAGGCTTCTATCACTATTATTGTGCTCTGTAATGCAAAAAAAAATAAACGATAATATGAGATTACAATTTCTTATGTAAGTTTAAACATCTTGATCATCTGTTCTGGAGTCAAGGGTGGAGTAAGGACATTCCTATAAAGAATAATTCACAAATCTATATTTTATTAATCGTAAATGTGAAAAAATACAGATAAAATAGGGACAATCGGGCCAAAACATAATTTCTCATGAATGGGGGGTAACAGATTCTGAAAGTTTTTGTTTTGTTTTTTGTAAAAATAATATAGCAACAACAATAATAAGAACAATATGAAAAAAGAAAAAAGAGATGTAGAGATATACTTTAAACAGCCTCAGGCCAGCATCCACAATCTGCAGGACAGTGCCGCTTTGTGTTGTCTACAGATAGCTCATCAACATGCCAAAGAGAAAACAGAATTTGCTGCTGGTGTGACTTTGCCTTGGAGCAGACTGCTGATTTGTTAGGTCTCACTGTGACGCAGGCCTTCACCAAAACACCTCTAAAAACACTGAAGTCAAATTTATAAATTTATGAAGATCTAAATGAAATATAGCCATTTTTTTACTAGACTTTTTTGAATCGTCTCAGAAAAACATCCATCTGACCTACTGACTTCAGTGAACCTATATCACAAGCAGCCGAAGACAATATACACTCTGAAGAATAATGTCTGGGCTCATCAATAGAAGTAAAAAAAAAAAAATAACGTCGCATTTTCACTTTCAATTCATTCACCAGTGACTCCAGAAAACAACATCCAAGTGTGTGCATCAGATGATGCTTGGGGAATTAGGGGGATTAGTTTTCCCCAATTCAATCAAAGGTATTTTAAAATGCTACTTATTTAATTATTATTACAAGTGTCTTCACGTAGCATGTCCACATTATTTAAAATATGTTTTAACCCCTTACCATTCAAATAATCTCCAAATCAAAATGAATGCTGTTATTGACCCTTATGGAGTGTATATAAAGTTTGACCTTTGCTGTAAAGATAACACTCTCTATTTTTAGCCACAGTATTTAGTATCATTCTAGGTGCCACCAGTAAAAAGTTATTCTGTTTCAATCAGTTCAGTTTCAAGTTTTTCTTGAAAATAAAGTAGCATAAAGCAGCATTAGGAGGTGGGAACTAAAACACACTGTGTGCCAATAGATGAACTTGTATTGCTCTCATATTTCAAAACTGAAAACAATATCTGTAAAACTGATAATTTGACACCAATGTTTATACTGGTGTGTTCATGCGTTTTATTGAGAGACTTGTTTTATCCACATCTATTCAAATTGGACACCACTGAAAATGTAAGGAAAAAGTGCTATATCTTTTGAATGCTTGAACCTACAGACATCAGTGAGGGCTCTATTGAAAACTTATAGCCAGAGGAATCCATATCTGGACACAGTCATATTTCTTTATAAAAACTAAATGAAATACATATTTTTCATAAAAAGCTATAATAAGACTACATCACAACAAGTGTTATGGGCAAGTTTGAATATATATTTACAATTCACACTAACAACAGACACTGCAACCTGTGTATTTACTGTGTAACTCAAACTACGCACCTATTCTTAGCACTATGACTATGAGTCGCTCGTTATAATAGTCTCTGTTTGAAGAAAGCATCAGGGCAGCTGCTGTCTCGACTTGTGCAGCCTCCACGACTTCCCCTGTTGTGTATTTTTTTGTTTTCTGTAAGTTTTGCCATGTTTTTGCGCTCCAAAACTATCCCAAAACAAACAAGATGCAGGACTGACGCATTACTCACTCTGTACGCATCACTTCTCATGAGACGCTATGCGCGGCTTCCACAGCGGACACACACAAAAGAACCCTGCCGTCCGACACATCCACATGTTCGTCTGCTCATTGGCTACAAGTTTATAGCGTCAGAGAGTGTCTGCAACCCGACTGGTTGAATCTACAAGGGTGGAACTTGTGCGTACCGGGTTTACTGTCTGAGACACTCCATTGGCTCTTCAGGGTGTCAGTCACCCACCAAAGCCCTCCTATTGGCCAAACTAGGTGTCAATCAAAAGCTGAGCCGTCCGTCTAGCCGCCTGTAGCACTTTCAGCGCGATCTAAAATAGATTCTGCCTGATTTCGCCAGAAGAAATGAATAAAACAGCCGGAACTGATGTCAAGCTGGGAAGACATTACTTCAAAATTTGTGCCTTTGAGGATCTAATACGTTTTACGGACCGAATTATTTTACGGGACATAATGAGACTCAGCTGGTGAAGAATGAGCGATGTTTGAGCTGCAGAGAGCCTTCAAAAGTAAGAAAAGTCGCATTTTAACATTTTGCTTTTCTGTACATAAAGCTCTTTGTGTCAACGCTGTGGTTGCTGCAGACGTTTATATCATCGGAAAGAGGAGACTCTAAGCTTTCATTTGATGTGCATATTGTAGGGAAACTTGTTTGTGGACCGTGCATACATGGCTTTAATATTTTTGAAAGTAGTGCCGTCCCGCCGGCGGGCCGTTGGAATGGTAAGGGCTTTTAAAGTGTTATGGACTTAATTACCACAACACAGCTTTTTAGTGAATATATTAAAAGGA